>NC_136504.1:105367139-105599639 GCF_053919585.1 Euprymna scolopes
AAATCCGATTGCTGCATCGGAAAGGCCAGTTAAAAATACATAATATACTTTGTTATTTTCTTTAATTTAATCCCTTTTTAGAATTTATTAGACAAAATTTAACTTTTATTTTACCGTGCCAATAAATATGATCATCACTGTATATATAAAATCGAAAATGTATGAATGTATATATATATAAAAGCGAAAATGTATGTATGTATATATATAATCGAAAATGTATGTATGTATATATATATAAAAGCGAAAATGTATGTATGTATGTATGTATATATATATAAAAGCGAAAATGTATGTATGTATATATATATAAAAGCGAAAATGTATGCATGTATATATATATAAAATCGAAAATGTACGTATGTATGTATATAAAAACGAAAATGTATGTATGTATGTATATATATATAAAAGCGAAAATGTATGTATGTATATATATATAAAATCGAAAATGTATGTATGTATATATATATAAAAGCGAAAATGTATGTATGTATGTATATATATATAAAAGCGAAAATGCATGTATATATATATATAAAATCGAAAATGTATGTATGTATATATATATATATATATATAAAAGCGAAAATGTAGATATGTATGTATATAAAAGCGAAAATGTATGTATGTATATATATATAAAAGCGAAAATGTATGTATGTATGTATATATATATAAAATCGAAAATGTATGTATGTATATATATATAAAAGCGAAAATGTATGTATGTATGTATATATATATATATAAAAGCGAAAATGTATGTATATATATATATATATATATAAAAGCGAAAATGTATGTATGTATGTATATATATATAAAAGCGAAAATGTATGTATGTATATATAAAAGCGAAAATGTAAGTTCGCTTTTATTGTATGTCCAAGAAAGGTTTTTTTCAGAGAAGCGGTCGGTCGCCTAACAACTTTTTATATCACATGTAAATCATAATATCTCAGAGTTAACAACGGAGCTCGCCTGTCTATTTAATTTGCTCGACTTCGGGAAGATAAATATTCAACAGTTTTCACTCGCTGCATGTAGGTTAGGCCTTTTCCTATAATGTTTCCCCCTACCCCCAACGTCTTGGGGAAAAAAAAAAGCATTCCCGCACTAAATGAAATGCTACCCCGCAGTCAAAAGTTGACCTCATTAAGTCATTAAAACGTGCACCTGCTAATTTAAGTTATTAAATAAATTCAAACGTGTTTCTGTCAGCATGTCGCGGTGGCGCAATGGTTAACGTCGCAAGTTTTTTTTTTCATACTTTAATTTACAACTTTGCCTCATACTTACCTACCAAAACATTTTTTTTTATTTTAACCCCCCCCCCCGGAGTTTTGATTTACCCAAAACCACACACACCTCCAAACACCCGGGCAACGCCGGGTCCCCTCGCTAGTATATATATAAAAGGCAAAACGATGTATATTTTTATATTAATCTTCTATATATATATATATATAAAAGGCAAAACGGCCACGCGCATTTTGTATGTCCAAGAAAGGTTTTGTTTCGGAGGGAGGGGGGGGTCTCGAGAGGGTTAATCTTTTTAGAACTTTTTATATACTCCCTAGATTATAATATCTTGCGAACGGACGTCTCTACATTTATTTTGATACACTTTTATAAAACTCACTCTATTCCGTCCTTTCGTGTATTTGTTCGTCTTTTTCGAATAAATAAAGCGAAACTCTTCAAAGTAAAACTATCAGTGGCCTTTTGTGTCAGAACGTCTTGAAAGCAATTAGCTTTGATCAATGTGGGGAAAACCCTTCATATCAGACAATTGCTATTCATTTGAGAGTTCCCCCTTTTTTGGAGGGAGCTTGGTTTCCCCCACATCAAATGAAATGGAGGAAAGCTTAACTGGCCTTGCGTGAACTCATTCACTTAGCAAGTCAACTTTTTGATTGACGTTGCTTAATTTGAACGCTTTTCACTTCCTGTGGCGTTATAGCGTAGCGGTAAGATGTCACATTTTCTTTCACTTTCTTTTCCGCTTTCGTGTTATGGGTTCGTCACGGGTTCAAGCCTGCCTGCCTGCTAACACTTTTTTTTTGTGCTCAACACAAACCTCCAAACACCGGGGGAAGTGCCGGGTACCCCTGCTAGTTAAAAATAAAAATTAAATAAATAAATAAATAAAAAATTGCTTAATTTGATCAAGCAGTTTTTTATTGTTTTTACAAAGGAATATCAAATTTTAGTGAGACCGATCGCAATGCAGCCATCTTGGCAATTTCCAGATACAAGGAGGGGGGCGTCAGGGAAGATAACTCCATCTAATTCTTAAAGTTTGTCAAAACACAGATGAAGTTCTAAAAATATGAATAAATTTTGAAATGATTTTTTGGAAGAAGAAAAAATAGACAGAAAAAAGGAATACTTAAAACGATTCAAAATTGTAAAAAAATCTCGTCAAATTTTAGCAAACTTCAAAAATTTGATATAGTTATCTCCCCTGGTGTCTCTCTTTGTAACTGAAAATTGCATTGTGATAAATCTTACTAAAATTTGACTTTTATCTGTAAAAATAAAAAAATAAACTACTTGATCAAATTAAGCGATTTTTTTTTAATGAGAACTTCATTCCATAACGGACACATACATTAGATTTTTCATTGTGTAACATTTGTTTGTTTAAAATCATTAAAGCATTTTTATTAATATTGAAATGGTACAATTTCCACTTTGAATATTATGTTATTTCCAAACACTTAGTCAGGATTTATCATCACTTCAGTGTCATAAAAAGATACCGTTATATCCAAGGATATCTCTTATAGGCATTCAAACAGAGATATATAAGTGATCTCCTTTCGTATTGTGTTATGCACTCCTGAATGTGCTGTCTCAGAATTGTGATGAACATATATCACTGTCACATTTTTGGAGTTCTGTATTGTCCAACAGTCATGATATTTCTAAGTTTTATGCATTGCCTAATTAGCTTAGTAGCCTTTGTCTATTGCTAACGGTTTTATGACCATGGCTTAATAAAGAAAAAAATATATATATATTACATCAAGTGGCTTTATGCCTAGTCTGGAACGATTTCATTTTAAAAAAAAAAATATGCATTTTTTTTTTTTTTTTACACAAATTTAGAAAATGACCTATTGGTCACATATTTTTTTGCTAGTATATATAACAAACAAACATATACTACACTGCATCCCCAATAACAAAAAAGGAGGAGGTAATGCCAAGGAGAATAGTCTTATAACAACAGAACAGATACTAGACTCCCATCCACTTTAATTGATCATTGAAAGATAGTAATAGTATATTTTGGGCTTCAGACATTTATAAGATGTGAATTAATCAAAGACGTTTCATTTTTAAATCATCAAAATTCACCGATAACTTTTTAAAAGATAATCATTGGAAGCTGAAAAATGAAAATCTCCATTTTCACAAAAATATTAAATTAATATTTTGATATTTTAACTGATAAAATTCTGTTTAAAAAAAAAAAAAAAAAAAAACTATTGAAGATAAAGTAATGGGTCTTATTTAGAATCTTTTTTTATTTAAAAAAAAAAAAAAAACTACAGAAAAATTTCTATAATGTATGTACCTGTCAAGGAACAGAAATATCATATTCCAAAAATCACCTAAATTGATCAACTAGTTTTATTTTTATAATAAAAATCATTTTTAAGCGATTAATGGGAATTTCTAGGCATTACAACATAAATCTTGTACGCATGAATTATTGTTGAGTTATCTCCCTTTGTTTCTTAAGATATTTTTCAAAATAGCAGGTGAGACAGTCACTTGTTGGATACTCATAAAATTTGATTTTCAAATTTAAAAATAATACTACTTGATCAATTTTCAATGATTTTTGGAATATGATATTTTTATTTATTGATGAGTTATCTCTTTGATAATTGACATTTTATTCATAATTGCAGACAAAATGTTTTCTTTATGGAAATCGCTGTAGACAAGGTATGAAGCAGTTTGATATAAAGAGCTAACAAAAATTTTTTTTTAAATATTCAAGGTCAAAAACCTAAAAAAGAAAAATACTTGATTAATTTATGTGATTTTTGGAATGTGACATCTTCATTCCATAAAAGGTGTATACATTGTTATAGCAGCAACTGGGGTAAAAAAAAATCAAAAGATATGAGTATAACTGATGACGAGTACAATTTTATTTTGGCGCACGTGAAAACTGAAACTGAAGCACAAATGCACCCATAAATATTTCGAAAGTTCCTCCCGCACACTCCCTTCAGAAGCTGGCGGTGCGGGAGGCAAAAGTTAATTCTAAAAACTATACCGGCTGAAACGCGAACACCTACATTCACATACATTATAAATGTGATTTTTGGAATACGACATCTTCATTCCATAAAAGGTATATACATAATAAACAGTTTTCGGTATTTTTGTGTTTTTTTACTTAAGTTTAATTCTACCGCTCCAGAAGATATCTCACTGCTGATGCAATTCTCTATCTATAGAAAAGCCAAGTACATCCAAGGATGGAGTACTGCTGCCACATCTGGGCAGGAGCTGCTAAAAACAGCCTATCCTGCCTTGACAGAGTACAAAATAGGCTTTGTGGCTTAGTGGGGGATGCCCTTTTCTCTTCCCTGCAATCTCTCTCCCACAGGAGAGACGTTGTGAGCCTGTCTTTGTTTTATCGTTACTTCCAGGGCAAGTGCTCGTCTGAGCTCCAATCTCTAGTCCCTCCCCCTCGCCAATCTGTCACAATAAACACCTGTCTAGCTGAAACCACTGTTAAACATTTTCCCCACTCTTTATCTGTGCCAAAACCAAAACGTAGATTTCATCAACAAAGCGTCTTTCTTAGAAGTACACGCCTGTGGAACTCTCTTTCGTTTGCCTGTTTCCCGCCTGACTACAACTTGGATGTCTTCAAGTCACATAAACAAATTCCTGATGAACTGCCCCCTTAAGTAAGACACTTTATCAAATCTCTAATACTAACGATTACTACGATACTATCCCATTGATTACTGTACATGCAATAACCCTTATCCCTGAGTGGCTTCCGGGCCTTCATAAGTGATGACTACCTTGTAAATAAATAAATAAATAGGAATCGAACAATGAAATTGAACATGTATATGTAAAAAAATTGCTGGGAAATATCATGAAACTAGTACAACAAAGATATCTAGCACCTAATATATAAGTTTTGTTTTTAATAAATAAAAAAAAAAGACCTCTGAAAGCAAATCTATAAATGTGTATATTATTACTTTGTTCATTAATCAAACGGAATTTGAAACAAAAAATAGTGTTCTTTTGGTTGTTGTTCATTCTGGGGTGCCTCAAATCTATTTGATCCAGAAGCTACTTAATAGACTTACCTAGAGCCATAAGTATAGAAGCTGACCATAAAAGATCTCCACACAAAGCGGCCAAGTATATAGGCACAACCATGGTGATACCATATTTCTGATAGAACGGATCCAACATAGTAAAGTATTTCAAAGCTCGCATCTTTTTGGCAAAGACGAGACCACCTACAAATACATAATTAAAAATACAACATTAATTTTTACAATTTCATATTTGTTAGTGATTTTTATTTTATTTTATTTTTTGCATGGTAAAATAAATCAACATGATTGTTAGTGATTTTTTTTTGCATGGTTAAATAAATCAACATGATTGTTAATGATTTTTATTTTATTTTATTTTTTGCATGGTAAAATAAATCAACATGATTGTTAGTGATTTTTTTTTGCATGGTTAAATAAATCAACATGATTGTTAATGATTTTTATTTTATTTTATTTTTTGCATGGTAAAATAAATCAATATGATTGTTAGTGATTTTTTTTTTTGCATGGTTAAATAAATCAACATGATTGTTAATGATTTTTATTTTATTTTATTTTTTGCATGGTAAAATAAATCAACATGATTGTTAGTGATTTTTTTTTGCATGGTTAAATAAATCAACATGATTGTTAATAATTTTTATTTTATTTTATTTTTTGCATGGTAAAATAAATCAACATGATTGTTAGTGATTTTTTTTTGCATGGTAAAATAAATCAACATGATTGTTAGTGATTTTTTTTTTTGCATGGTTAAATAAATCAACATGATTGTTAGTGATTTTTTTTTGCATGGTTAAATAAATCAACATGATTGTTAATGATTTTTATTTTATTTTATTTTTTGCATGGTAAAATAAATCAACATGATTGTTAGTGATTTTTTTTTGCATGGTTAAATAAATCAACATGATTGTTAATGATTTTTATTTTATTTTATTTTTTGCATGGTAAAATAAATCAACATGATTGTTAATGATTTTTATTTTGCATGGTTAAATAAATCAACATGATTGTTAATGATTTTTATTTTATTTTATTTTTTGCATGGTAAAATAAATCAACATGATTGTTAGTGATTTTTTTTTTGCATGGTAAAATAAATCAACATGATTGTTAGTGATTTTTTTTTTGCATGGTTAAATAAATCAACATGATTGTTAATGATTTTTATTTTATTTTATTTTTTGCATGGTAAAATAAATCAACATGATTGTTAGTGATTTTTTTTTGCATGGTAAAATAAATCAACATGATTGTTAGTGATTTTTATTTTATTTTTTGCATGGTAAAATAAATCAACATGATTGTTAGTGATTTTTTTTTTGCATGGTAAAATAAATCAACATGATTGTTAGTGATTTTTTTTTTGCATGGTTAAATAAATCAACATGATTGTTAATGATTTTTATTTTATTTTATTTTTTGCATGGTAAAATAAATCAACATGATTGTTAGTGATTTTTTTTTTGCATGGTAAAATAAATCAACATGATTGTTAGTGATTTTTATTTTATTTTTTGCATGGTAAAATAAATCAACATGATTGTTAGTGATTTTTTTTTTGCATGGTAAAATAAATCAACATGATTGTTAGTGATTTTTTTTTTGCATGGTTAAATAAATCAACATGATTGTTAATGATTTTTATTTTATTTTATTTTTTGCATGGTAAAATAAATCAACATGATTGTTAGTGATTTTTTTTTGCATGGTAAAATAAATCAACATGATTGTTAGTGATTTTTATTTTATTTTTTGCATGGTAAAATAAATCAACATGATTGTTAGTGATTTTTTTTTTGCATGGTAAAATAAATCAACATGATTGTTAGTGATTTTTTTTTTGCATGGTTAAATAAATCAACATGATTGTTAGTGATTTTTATTTTATTTTATTTTTTGCATGGTAAAATAAATCAACATGATTGTTAGTGATTTTTTTTTGCATGGTTAAATAAAGCAACATGATTGTTAGTGATTTTTTTTTTGCATGGTTAAATAAATCAACATGATTGTTAATGATTTTTATTTTATTTTATTTTTTGCATGGTAAAATAAATCAACATGATTGTTAATGATTTTTATTTTTTTTTTTTTTTTGCATGGTTAAATAAATCAACATGATTGTTAATGATTTTTATTTTATTTTATTTTTTGCATGGTAAAATAAATCAACATGATTGTTAATGATTTTTATTTTTTTTTTTTTGCATGGTAAAATAAATCAACATGATTGTTTATGATTTTTATTTTATTTTATTTTTTTCATGGTAAAATAAATCAACATGATTGTTAATGATTTTTATTTATTTATTTTTTTTGCATGGTAAAATAAATCAACATGATTGTTAATGATTTTTATTTTATTTTATTTTTTGCATGGTAAAATAAATCAACATGATTGTTAATGATTTTTATTTTTTTTTTTTTTTGCATGGTAAAATAAATCAACATGATTGTTAATGATTTTTATTTTTTGCATGGTAAAATAAATCAACATGGTTGACAAAAATAAAAACAAATATCTTTTTCTTTTTTTACTCACAATCACACCTAACAAGCATATCGCCACTTGGATGTATTTGGGACGTTGCCTAGGAAAGATTAACAAGATGTTGGTTTACATCACATTTAAACCTTGACAGAGTTCAAAATAGACTTCGTAGCTTAGTGGGTGTGCCCTTTTCTCTTCCCTGCAACCTCTTTCTCACAGAAGAGACGTTGCGAGCCTGTCTCTGCTTTATCGTTATTTTCATGGCACGTGCTCATCTGAGCTTCAATCTATGGTCCTCCCCTGCCAAACTTTCATGAAAAACACTCGTCTAACTGAAACCACTATCAATAATTTCCCACACTCTTTATCTGTGCCTAAGCCTAAATGTAAATTCCATGAACAAAGCTTCTTTCTTAGAACTGCACGCCTGTGGAACTCTCTCCCGCTTGCCTGCTTTCCAGCTGACTACAATCTGATTGTCTTCAAGTCCAATGTAAACAAGTTCTTGATGAACCGTCCCCCTACGTAATCCAATTGACAAAATTCCAACTACTTATGTTTACTACACTATAATCACATTAATTAATGTATACCCCATTAACCTTTATCCTTGAGTGGCCTCCGGGCCTTGATAAGTGGTGATTCTTGTGTAAAAAAAAGAAACAAAAAAAACTGCATATCCGGGAAGCAGATAGCAAGAAGGGAATTCAAAAGTCTAGCAGTTTGAGGGAAGAAACTATTACAGTAGAAAGCTTTCTGGCATTTAGGAACCTCAACAGTGAAGGGTTGAGATTTTGTTGCTAAGCGGGTTTGTCAGGGATATATGCGCCGAGGGGGCACAAGTGTAACAAGTTCATCAGAGCACATTCCATTCAAATATTTATAAAACAGGCACAAAGATGCAACATTGCAGTGATGGGACAGGGGTTGGAGCTTAGTTGACAAAGTGGGATATATTAGATTGAAGACTCTTTTTTAGACCTTATCCAGGAAAGAGAGACTAGTGGTAGATGCAGCAGGCCAGATGTGGCAACAATAGTCCATGCATAGGCGACTGGTCGCTTTGTAGAGGTATAGGATACGCTCAACATGTGAGTAGTCTTCCCCATTGACATCTATGCATTTCTGGGCACGTTTAACAACGTTTGCAGATACTACCTGTAGATCTTCTCTGGTGATTCTCCTGATAGCATTGGTAATGTTCTCCTTTAGTTGGTTTAGATTGTGAAGATTATTTTTGTTTTAAAGTCCCCCAAAGATAAAAATCATGACAAGTCCGGGGAACATGGTAGCTATAACCCTTTGCTTATTGTTCTCTCGTCCGTAAACATGTCATGAACTTGTGTCAGTGATCTGTGAGACGTGTGGCATATAGCGCCATCTTGTTGGAAAAAGAATTTCATTTTGTCTTGTGGTGTCAGTTGGTCTGTAAGAGAAAGATTAGAGAGCTCGGGCTGCTTTTAAGTGGGCCACCCTCTCTCTATATATATATCTATATACTAGCGAGGGGTACCCGGCGTTGCCCAGGTGTTTGGAGGTGTGTGTGGAAACTCCGGGGATGGGGGGGGGTTAAAAAAAATGTTTTGGTAGGTAAGTATGAGGATCGAACCCAAACCCTTGAGGCAAAGTTGTAAATTAAAGTGTTAAAAAAAACGTGCGACGTTAACCATTGCCCCACCGCAAGATGCTGACAGAAACACGTTTGAATTTATTTAATTACTTGGATTTAGCAGGTGGCCGTTTTAATGAGTTAATGAGGTCAAGTTTGACTGCGGGATTTCATTTACTGTTGAACGCTTTTTTTTTTACCCCCAAGATGTTATAGGAAAAAGACTAATCCACATGCGGCGAGCGACAAATGTTGAATATTTATCTTCCCGAAATCGAGCAAATTAAATAGACAGACGAGCTTCGTTGTTAACTGTGAGATACTACGATTTATATGTGATATAAAAAGTTTTAAAAAGTTGTGAAGCGAGTGACCGCTTCTCTGAAAAAAGCCTTTTGTAGACACACAGAAAAAGCGAGCACACATACATACATACATACATACATACATACATGATGATTGCAACGTCTTGTCAGACGAGTGCCACTCCCTCAGACACTTAAAGTCCATGAGCCCAAATGCCTGAGGGAGTATCTATACAAAGATGATGTTACAGAGTCTTAGCTTTGTACGACAGCTAAGTCTCTCTCTCGGTTCAAAATGTTGAGATCCAGCAACAAGCAAGAGCAAGATAGCCAGCAACAAATTAAACTGCAGACCAGCTTAATGCGGGTACTGGTCTTCCGCTTTATGGTTTTTTAAAATCAGAGATTTGCTTCTCGTAGAAAGGTTGCCTTCACCACGGCTTACGGGAGCCCTCTCTACCCCAATACACATATACACACACACAAATATACACGGTGCTAGTTGGCCGTTGACCCAGAAAAAGAGTTCATTCGCCCTTTGGAAGGATTAAACAAGACATACATACATACATACATTTTCGCTTTTATATTTATAGATAGATGAGGGATGTTCAAAAAGTAATGCCTCCTACTTTTTATTCCGCCTGAATGCATCAAAGGGGATTGCAAATTGCATTGTTATGATGACTGATCGTATGCATTCATAACCTGAAAGTTTCATCTCTCTGTTGAAGATATTGACGGTACGAGACTCTAAGAAGGCAACGCCTGTCATGGACATGCATCAAAAACAGAGATGCATCATAGAATTCTTCCATGCAGAAAAAAATTGAAACGGATCCACATTCACCAGTGTCTGTTGAACGTTTACTAAGCAGTTAATGTCAACATAGTTAAGAGATGGGTTCAATTATTGGGGAGGGGGGGGGGCTATAAACACTACAGTAAGTTATTTTTTTAAATTTATGCTTATATGTCTCTATTTCCTTCCATCTTTTTGCTTCTCCAAATCTCCATTCGTCTTTGAGGAGTTGTTTAGTGGTCTTCTGCTACTTATCGGAGCATGTGTAAGACGTACTATAAGGAAAATTTGGGCATTTGTACGGACAATTCTCATCCTATATCCTCCATAAATTTTTTATCTACAGACTTGAAATTTGGTATATAGGGTATTCGAACGGATGCACCGAATTGAAAAATTATTTTTTTCCCCTGAAAGGTGTGAGTCCCTAGATTGTCCTTATCTATATGTGGTTCGTAACAAACAATGCAGAGTCACACAAAAAGCCCGAAATAAGGGTTTTGGGGCCGTTTCGTGCAATTGCCGAAAAAGTTACCTGCCCATGTAAACGGAATTGAGCACTGTCTGTATACAGTCACAGTAACATTTTTTGGCGTATGGACAGGACCTGTGGCACAATGGATAACGCGTTTGACTATGGATCAGAAGATTCCAGGTTCGAATCCTGGCAAGTTCGTAATAATTTTAACCATCATTTTATCCAATGTTTACTCATTATCTTTACACTTAGTTCACAGGGTATTTTCGTTTTTTCAGTGATTTTGTTTTGTGTATATGCGAATATCCCATACTACAAGTTCACAGGATAGCGTTGATAGTAAGACGATGTTGAGTGTACTTGATTTTGTGTTTGACTCAGCATTGTCTGTGCCGACGCGGCACAGCCACTAGTATTTAATAAAAGATGAGGAATAAAAGTTACATAGAACTTTATTATATCATCAGAAAGGAATAAAAAAGTAGTTCACTATATTTTTCTTTATTGAATCAAGGACGTCCTAAATTAGACATGTTCTTCGGCCTTAAAAAATGTTGTTTTTTTTTTTTTACACAGCCATCACCACTTATGAAGGCCCAGAGGCAACTCGAGGATAAGAGTTAAAGAGTGTACAGTAATCAATTGGACAATATAGTAATCGTTAGTAATAGAAATTCGGTAAATTGTTAATTTAAGTGGCACGGCTCATCAAGAACTTGTTTACGTTAGACTTGAAGACAACCATATTGTAGTCAGCTGGAAAACAGGGAAATGGAAGACAATTCCAGAGGCGTGCAGTTCTAAGAAAGAAACTTTGTTCATGGAATCTACGTTTAGGTTTAGGCACAGATACTTATGATTAATGAAAACCACAAAATATTAAATTCCAATGAAAAACAATAACGAGGATCGAACAGATGCAACACTTTTTCCTTTTCAGCATCCTGACAAAATGGAAGTTTTTATATAAAAAAAAATTGTTTCATTTCATCATCCTAAATTATCCGCAACAAAATAATATTATCTCTACTATTATATTCAAGTAACTTAGGGGGGAGGGGGGGCTCATAATTCCCAAACAGCTGAGCTTATCTTTTGCAACTTTTACACAAAGGTAATTTATATATCTGCCAGTGTTCTTAGATATGTTTTCGACAGAAATTCATCCGATAAGCATCAAAATTCAGAAAAAAAAAAATC
Organism: Euprymna scolopes; assembly: GCF_053919585.1. Classification (NCBI taxonomy): domain Eukaryota; kingdom Metazoa; phylum Mollusca; class Cephalopoda; order Sepiida; family Sepiolidae; genus Euprymna; species Euprymna scolopes. Next base: position 105,379,370 of record NC_136504.1, read on the forward strand.
CAATCCTAAAAATAGTTTTTTTCTTATATAGCTAAAAAAACTTTTTACAGGGAAATTTTTATACATTACACCAGCAAGGGAGATAATAAAATCTCAGCAAAGTATTTCTTCTTAAGAAAAAGAATTATTGACATCTGGAGATATAGCTCAGTTGTAGAGCATTCAACTACAAATCGAATGATCCCGTGGTCAAGCCCGGGTGTACCTCACCATTTTTTTTTTTTTTAATTATGAGTTCAATTTACGATAAAAGAAGAGGTACCATTTAAAATCACTGCAAATCATTTCTTTGTTTGCATATTTTAAAACTAAACATTAATTAGAAGTGACTTTTCCAGGGCATTCATCGTCAAGCCCAAATATCAGCTGACATGATATTGTAAACAAACACAAACGAAATACAATGAACAATATTATTATTATTATTATTTTTTTTATATTCATTTTTTTTTTTGCAAATTAGTCCACCAGGCAAATTATTTCGCTTAATATATAATAATCAATAGAGGATTAATTCTATAATAATTCATATGCAATCTGCATAAATTAAAATATCATGTTTAAGCATATTGTACGACCGGGCAACATCGGGCGTTCAGCTGGTTTCCTTAATAAATGCTAGTTATCTCCTTTAGATAACGCCCAAATTCCGAATAAGTGTCCATCTATTTACATTCCCCATTCCAAGACAGACTGGAGGTCATTTTTCAAGGTTTCAGACATTGCCATTATTGCCAATAACATGGTACAACAACAACAAATGAAAATTGGCTAGTCAGAATCAAAGATTATAATGCCAAATGGTATTGGAGTCAGGTTTTGAAAGCTGACAACTTTATATGCGAGTTAGAAATGAAGCAGGCTGAAGATGTATTGGCATGGTTTAGCAAGACGTTTATAAGACTCCGATCGTTTATGTAAAACTGCACATAACTATGAAGCAACCACATTTTTGTATCATCATCAGCCTAGAATCCAGAACATTGTCGCTCAGGAAACTGTTCAGAGACGTGCAACCAAGTGAATACTCTCCATTAGTCACCTGCCACATTCAAAACGCTTTGCTTCTCCTGCCGTTTTGCAAATGACTTGCTAAACACTACAAAATTATTAACCATTTCACCAACAACCAGCAAAAAAAACCTTTTTCGGCACTTCTACACTATTGGGACGAAACTTCAGAAATCGTAAAACTGAATTTCACATGAAAACAATGGTATCCACGTATTCCTTGAATTTTTAAGATAATTATATCCAAAAATTACGAAAATCGATAAGGTAGAAAATTATTTATTAAAAGAAAAGAAAAAATAGAATTTGATGAAAACAATCGTAGGACACAGGAGAGTTCAAAAGGGAGGTGATTTTCCATTTTGATTTAAACAAGATGACAGCAATTTTTCACCTGCTAACACGATTAAAGTTGTTTTGTTTAAGAATTCAGTAATATTCAGGTAATTCCGACTGCATAATTTGGAAGCTACCATTCTAATTTATTAGAATTGACAAAAGAAATCAGTTGAAACCATTGTTTTTATCTGAAAACTTCATTTATCGACTACAAAATTTTGTCTCAATTCTGTAGAAGCCCCCCTTTTTCTTCTCCATTTGTCTAACACTGGTGGGCGTACTTAGAAAGCCAAACCCACAACACAATGACTTTCGGAAACATTTTTTATGCTCAGAATTGTGGAAACATAGAACAAAGCGCCTGCATTAAATTTTGGCTGCCAAGACACTGCATCCTTTAAAACCATTATGCTTTCAGACATTCACCAAAATTATACCAGATATCTCCCCTCTACGTATCAGGTTGACAAAAGTTCTTGCAGTTTTTAACTTTTAAATTCAGATGAACATATCTCGGCTCAAACAAAAATTTATTGATCGAAATAAGCACCATCAGAATCAACACACTTTCGCCAACGCAAAACAAGTGTATTTTTATGTCAGTAACGTAAAAATCTTGCGTTCTGGTGGCGATGAAGTCGCTGAAGGCATTTTTTTGATATCGCTTAGGTTTTTTAAGCATTTCTCATGCAGAAAGTTGTTGAGATGCTTGAAAAAGTGGTAGTTAGTAGGTAAGAGGTTTGGAGAGTATCGTGGATGAAACAGAGTTTCATAGCCAATCCGTTCAACTTCTGTAGGGTTGGTTTAGCAATGTGCCATCAGGCATTGTCGTTGAGGAGAATTAGGCCTTTTCTATAGACTAATGCTGGGTGTTGTTGTTGAAGTTCCTGGTACATTTCATCCATTTGTTGGCAGTACTTCTTTGCCGTAATGGTTTTGTCTGCATTCAAAAAACTGTAATAGATAAGACCAGTCATAGACCACAAAACAGTCAGCATGACCTTCTTTTGGTGCAATTCTGGCTTCAAGAAGTGTTGTGACGCTTCGTCAGCGTCTAACCACTGAGCATCGCCGGGTGTCATTAAAAACCCAATTTTCATCGCAAGTCACAAGCCAGTCAAGAAACAGGTCGTTCTTGTTGCATAAAAGAAGGGAAGATGACACTTCATAACAGCATTTCTTTTGGTTGTCATTCAATTCATGAGGCATACATTTATCAAGATTTTTGTCTTTCCAATCTCTCTCAAGTGGTTGGAAATCATTGTATACGTTACAGCTAATTCAGAAGCAAGCTCTCGAACAGTTGTGCATGGATTGGCTTTGATTAAGGCTTTTAATTGATCGTTGTCAGCATCCGATGGCCGACCACTATTCTCATCATCTTCAAAACTCTCGTTGTCACCACAAAATTTCTTAAACCACCATTGTGCTGCGTATTCAGTAGTGGTTCCTAGGCCAAATGCTACATTGATATCACAAAGTGTTTCAGCAGCTTTTCGACCTAGATTGAATTTAAATTAAAAAATTGCGCAAATTTGCTTTTTTCTATCTTGTATTCAACATTCTGAAAAGAAAATATAATTGTTTTAAAACGATTGTAATTTAAACAGTTAGATGGAGCGCAAAACGCTCTTTAAAATGATATATAAAGTAAAGGTATTATAATGAAAATCTTTTTGAAAATACATCATTTGAAATCAAAATTTAAAATTCCACCAGGACTTTCTGATCAACTTAATACATGCGCTCTTGGTAACTTTCTTAGTTATAGAAACTCTCACGTCCTATGATAAATAAAATCCACCACATCTCTCCAGTTGTTTGTTCACGAGGGAGGAGAGAATTCAAAAAAAAAAAAAAAAAAGAGAGAGAAATATAAATATTTTATATATTTATATTACACGTGGAAGCACGGTCCTGTACAAGTTCATCCATGCAATCCCGAACACCTTCAACGATTCGGCATGACACAATCCCGAACGATACCATCGACTCAATACAACACAATCCCAAACAACACTGTCAATTGACATAACACGATCCCGAACAACACCGTCAATAGACACGATAAAATCCTGAACAACACTGTTGATTGACATAACACGATCCCGAATAATACGGTCAAATTGACACGCCACAAATGCAGAGCAATCTTTTATAACTGCCCCCGAATGACTTATTGTCTTTTGTAGCCATTGGGCAAAACTGGGTAGGATGGATGTAGCTCATTGGTAGACTTTTGATTTGCAATCAAAAGGTCCCGGGTTCGCTTTTCACCACAGGTAAGCCCGACTCGTACACTGGCCCACAATTCTTGTGCACTTCTGCACATATTCATCAATCAAATCTCTTTCAATATATATATATATATATATATATATATATATATACAGATTATCACTAGATTATCCTTATCAAACTTCTTTAACTTCGAAAAGAAAATTAGATCATACGGTATGACTGGTAGAATATTAAACATAATTAAATCCTTCTTAGATAAGAGAAAAATCCAGGTTGTCCTCGACGGTCGTACATCTAAACAATATGATATAAATGCGGGGGTGCCCCAGGGTTCTATCCTTGGACCTCTATTGTTCCTGATATTCATAAATGACCTCCCCAACAAAATTGCCTCTGAGATGGGTATATATGCTGATGACAGTACACTCTATGGCAGGCACAACAGGAAGACGAATGAACACATTTCTAAAGAAATGGCAGAAACACTAGAGGAAGACCTCCAATCTGTGGTGGAATGGGGACAAAAGTGGTTGGTCGTGTTCAATGCTGCCAAGACTAAACTAGTTTCATTCAATAATTACAAGAAACCCTCTCTACCACCTATAGCAATGGCTAACGACTCTTTATCTGAGAGTACATCTTTCAAACTGCTTGGCCTTACGTTCACAAGAAACATGAGTTGGAACAATTACATCGAGGGCATTGCCAGGGCCGCTGCAAGAAAGGTGGGCTCTCTCTACCGTGCTAGACAACTACTAACACCCGAAAGTATCCTGTACCTCTATAAGGCCACCATTCGCCCATGTATGGAGTATTACTGTCACATCTGGGCTGGTGCATCTGCTACTAGTCTCTCGCTCCATGACAAGGTTCAAAAGAGAGTCGCAAACCTGATAGGCCCTGAACTGGCATCTAAGCTTCAGCCTCTGTCCCATCGACGAAATGTTGCATCCCTCTGCCTTTTCTACAAGTATTTTAGTGGTGAATGCTCTGACGAACTGCAATCACTTGTGCCTCCATGACGTGAGCACCCTCGACAAACACGACAGGCTGCTAAATCCCACCCCCACACTGTACAGATCCCTAGATGTAAAAGATCTTTTTACTCCAATAGTTTCTTCCCCAGAACCACTAGACTCTGGAATTCCATTCCAGGTCCTTGCTTCCCCAACAGTACTGACGTGCAGAAGTTCAAGTGTAACATGAACCAACATCTTGCTGCCCAAATCCCTACATAGTACCCCAGTAGTTGTTGCCCCTGATAGTAGCCCCCTACACCAAAGTGGCAATTTGCCTTGTTTGGGGTGAAAATGTAATAAAAAAAAAATGGAGACAGACACACACAGACATAGTGAGTTATATATATATATATATATATATATATATATATATATATATATATATATATATATACAGATTATCACTAGATTATGCTTATCAAACTTCTTCAAATACTCACCAAATATCAAACCTAGTAAGATTCCAAAAGGTGCTAGAGTCCAGACCAAACCATAAGTTGCAACAGATTCAGAGGTTCCATTTAGAAAACCACCTCCAACAATGGTGGCTGGAAAATTAAAAAAAAGACAAATAAATAAGATTCTAGAAAGTGGATCTTGGGTTTAACAGCCTCATAACTCTCACTTCTTTTATTTTGTTCTTTAGTCCTCACATTCCATAGGCGATGTTTCTGACAAAGGGGGGGGGGGCGATGTTTCTGACAAGGGGGGGGCGATGTTTCTGACAAAAGGGGGGGGGCGATGTTTCTGACAAAGGGGGGGGGCGATGTTTCTGACAAAGGGGGGGGGGGCGATGTTTCTGACAAAAGGGGGGGGAATGCTGATTTCAGAGTTGGAATCCATCTATTTAACACTTATTGATAGCGTTTGATCTTGAGGTGATATTTTTTTCTGAATTGATTTATTTTTCAATAAAAGTTTTAAAATAACGTTGTAGTGTTGTTTTCTTTCGGGCGACAACTTTATCGTTCCACCTTGTACGACTTTGTGATGAAGAAGGACCCAAATTTGTAATTTTTTTTTTTTAAGAAAGAATTTCAACCCTTTCTAAAAATAAAAAAAAAAACTTATTGCATGAATTAGCAAAAACAGTAAATCATTGTTTTGTTTGTATTTCAGATTAAACAGAAGATAATGACCATGGTCTGACATAAGAAAAGACTAATTTTATAGATTGGGAAAAAAAAGGGACTTTTTAAACAAATAAATTTATTTTCTATGGAAATCACTCCAGAAGCTAGTTGATATAAATTTTTAAAAATACCACTTCGAGATCAAACGCTAGTGATAAGTGTTATATATATATATATATATATATATATATATATATATATATATATATATATAGTGTTATAATGGAATAATTCCAGGAGGAAATCCGGGTATGAGAGCTCAATGTGGTAAACAGAGCAATAACATAAAAATATAACACAGAAATTACATAATTGTTGATGCAATAATTTATTTCAACCTTATGGTATTTTCAAGCATCTAAACTAGACAATTACATTAAAAAATATAATTGTCTAGTTTAGATGCTTGAAAATACCATAAGGTTGAAATAAATTATTGCATCGACAATTATGTAATTTCCGTGTTATATTTTTATATATATATATCTATAGATTATCTATATATATCTATATATATCTATATATATCTATATATATATATATATATATATATATATATCTATATATATATATATATATATATATATATATACACACATAAATATTTTTTTTCTTTTTCATAAGTTTTGGTCTTGCTTTCGATTCAGGCTGATGCACCCACATCATATGGATATATTTTTTTTTATTTTTGAAATCACAACTTTATATATATATTTTTTTTTAATTACTTTTTCACCCCAAACAAGGCAAATTGCCACTTTGGTGTAGGGGGCTACCATCAGGCGCAGCAACTACTAGGGCGCTATGTTGGGATTTGGACAGCAAGATGTCGGTTCACATTGCACTTGAACTTCTGCATGTCAGTACAGTTGGGGAAGCAGGAACTTGGAATGGAATTCCAGAGTCTAGCGGTTCTGTGGAAGAAACTACTGGAGTAGAAAAATCTTTTGCATCTAGGGATCTCTACTGTGTGGGGGTGGGATTTAGCTACCTGTCGGGTTTGTCGAGGGTGTCTACGTCGTGGGGGCACAAGTGTCTGCAGTTCGTCAGAGCATTCACCATTAAAGTACTTGTAGAACAGGCAGAGAGATGCAACGTTTCATCGATGGGACAGAGGCTAAAGCTTAGATGCCAGTTCAGGGCCTATCAGATTGGCGACTCTTTTTTTAACCTTGTCTAGGAGCGAGAGACTAGTAGCAGATGCACCAGCCCAAATGTGACAGCAATACTCCATACATAATATATAAGAATTGATAGAAAAATGACTCTATAATAATGTCAACATCAATATATTACCTGAAATAATCCGCTGTGGAATTTCTACATGGCCTGCTAGTTGTTCAATAAATTAGTTACTGTTAGCCCCTCACCCTTACAATAATATGGAGAGAATTATATCCCTTGCACTTCATGAAGGTGCAGAGTTATCTCCCCTTGAGCATGTATTGTATTCTGGGAGACTTAAGATGGCCAAATAATTCATATATGAACAAACTTGTCTCCGAGAACATCAAATAGACAGTCATTATTTATTCAACAGCGTCCGATTTAATAAACATGTTTCGTTCCATACTTCAGCCCTTGATGTTTGCAGCTGTTATCAGACATAACAGTTATAGCCAATTTTTCTTTTCGGCAGAAATATAGGGTGGTTTCTTTTTTGTTTTTTGGGGTTTTTTTTTTACACTATTTCTCACACCAGACAAGGCATATTGCCACTTGAACATAAAGTGTTACTAACATGGAAGCGAGATGTCTGTTTATATTACAACTTCTGCAGTTTACTACAGTCAGGGAACCAAGAAACAGGGAAGGAATTCCAGAGTCTAGAAGTCTGAGGGAAGAAAGTATTAGAGTAGAATACTTTCCGGCATCAGTGAATGGGTGGGATTTTGCTGTTGGTTGGGTTGGGTTGGGTTGGGTCGGTGGGGGTGCATTGCAATATTTTTTATATGAGGGCATGAAAGTTGAAAGGTTCTATTTATAGACACTGATGATAGGAACTGACCAATCAAATGGAAACATGTTCTACTAGCATCCAATCAGAAACTGGAATCACTTGATAAAAATAATGGATCTGTTAGAACTGCTGCACATGATTTTTTGCGTCCACATAAGAAAGATTTTTGCTTTTTCTCTGCAAACTTTTACAGTTCAAGACGTACACAGATTAGTATTGGAAATTTTTCAATGTTATTTGAGTTTTAATACTAAGGATTACAACAGTTTTGCCCTTTGAATGATATGTGAAGAGGTGTCCTGTCATTTAAGCATTTGAATAACTTGGAGTTATCTCCCTTTGATTATTTATATATAACAAGTGTTTTATGTGTAATCTCTCTCTTCATGTTTCATCTATATATATAAAAGCGAAAATGTATGTATGTATGTGTGTGTGTTCGCTTTTTCTGTGTGTCTACAAAATGCTGGATACCTCCCCGCTAATCATGCACATAAAGCAGACGTGTCTCTTCTGTATCTGTGTGTGTAAGACTAAAAAAACATTTCTTTTTGTCAATCATTGATATGACTTCCAATATGAATTTTATTTGAAACAAGCAGGGTATGTTTTTATTTAATTTATGATTGACTATCAAAGGTTATTAATTCACCTACAATTAGCTACCCACCAAAAACTATTTCCATCTCAGGACTTATACAGATTAGCTACCCATCAGAAACTCTTCTAAAACTAAACACAACAGTCAATTCAAAAAAGTGGGTGTGTACATCAAAGAGGCACGAATACTATGATTGCATCAGGTGTTTTAATTAAGTAGGGAGAGAAAAACAAAGAAAAGAAAAATGACAACATTCACCTGTCATTGTGCATACTCCCACGACAATCGGCAGATTACGCCCTGCCACAAGTTCTCTTTCTGTCCGTGTGCAGTCTCCCTTCAACTTGACAATTCTAACCAGCAGTAAGCCGACAGCAAACACAAACAGATAGGCCGCAAAAACCACGATTATTGCAACTGTATCGACCATATTTTTCAGCCTTAATTTTCAACCTGGAATTAAAAAAAAAGAAACAGAAAAGAAAAATTAAATTAAATTCATTTATTTTACAAGAATGAGCTTGTATCTTCTTTTCAAAATAAGTACCTAATAGTATTAGAAAACTAGCAGGGGAGTGTCCATTAAATAAAATAGAAAAAATAGGACTTGGCTGCCATCTATAAATATAAAAGCGAAAATGTGTGTATGTATGTATGTATGTATGTGTGTGTACTTTTTCTGTATGTTCGCAAAAGGCTTCTTTTTTTTTTGTCGCCCTTATGGGTCGGCTCACTCTTTCTTAAAACTTTTTATATCACGTTTAAATCATAATAACTATGGCTTAAGAACAGGGGTAGCGGCTATCTTTAATTTGCCCGACTTTTACCAGCTATTTTCGATCGCCACATCTTCGAAAAGCAAATGATGGGGTGGGGGTAACTGAAACAGTAACTCGCTTGCAGCGCAAAACTAGGTCAAATGTCACGCCACTTAACTTCGTCGCACCTGTATATTTCACTTTATAAACCTTAACTTAACACGTTTATCAATTCCGCTCCTCTCGTGGCCAAGATGGTTAGGTTCCTGGCTTTTTTCCCTTTCATTTCCACCTTATGGTTAGGTGGCTGGCTTTTTTCCCCTTCTGTTTCCACCTTCACGTCAAGGCTTCGGGGTTGAATCCTACCTTTCTACTAAAACTTTTTTTTTTCTTTTACACCTCCAAACACCCAGCCAACATTTTTTTTTTTAACACATACACCTCCAAACACCTGGGAAATGCCGAGTACCCCCCTCCACTATCTATATATATAAAAGGCAAAATGTGTGTTAGTGCGTGCATTTTGTTTTGTATGTCCAGCAAAGGCTTTTTCTGGGCTGGTTCTTGGCTTGCTCGCTCATTCTTATAACTTTTTATATGCTACCGAGACAATAATATCTAACACTTACGAAACAACACGTTTGTTTTTTTGTTTTGTTTTTTTTTCCATCACGTTCGTGTTTTCTATTTTTGTTTTTGTTTTTCAGATTTTAAGAAGTTTTAACATCGTTTTTTTTCTGATTTTTTAAGAAGTTTTAACATCGTTTTTTTTCTGATTTTTTAAGAAGTTTTGACATCGTTTTTTTCTGATTTTTTTTAAGAAGTTTTAACATCGTTTTTTTCTGATTTTCTAAGAAGTTTTAACATCGTTTTTTTTCTGATTTTTTAAGAAGTTTTGACATCGTTTTTTTTCTGATTTTTTAAGAAGTTTTGATATCGTTTTTTTTCTGATTTTTTAAGAAGTTTTGACATCGTTTTTTTCTGATTTTTTAAGAAGTTTTAACATCGGTTTTTTTTCTGATTTTTTAAGAAGTTTTAACATTGTTTTTCTGATTTTTTTTAAGAAGTTTTAACATTGTTTTTTTTTCTGATTTTTTAAGAAGTTTTAACATTGTTTTTTTTCTGATTTTTTAAGAAGTTTTAACATTGTTTATTTTATAATATTTAAACAGAGTTATTACTTCACTTATTCTTTTGTTTTGATTTACCTCCCCCCCCCCGCAACACACACAACTCTAAACACCCAGGTAACGCCAGGTACCCCCGCTAGTCTATAATATAAATCTTATCTGTCTGTTTAAATGTATGCATGTATGTCTGCCTAAAACTTTCGACAGAAGCGACGGATTTTCACGAGATTGGTATTGTTTTGAAGCTCGACCCTTCAGACGACAAATACCAAAAAGTTGGCTAAAAACATTAATTCCTTCACCCTCAACTGGGCACTTTTCTACAGGGAAGGGTTGCTTTTTTCACTAATATTTTCAAATGTCATCCCCTCTTTTGGATTGTCTAGCCTTAATTTAAACCTACATCACTGCTGGTTTGACGATGGACGCAACAGCAAAGACGTCAGGTTTTTTTTCCACATTCTTTTCCTCCTTCGCAGTACGGGTTCGAGCCTGCTTGCCAACTACAACTTTTTTTTTTGCTCAACACACACCTCTAAATACCCGGGCAATGCTGGGCACCCATGCTAGTCTATAATATAAATCTCACCTGTCTGTTTAAGTGTATGTATGTTTGTATGTCTGCCTAAAACTTTCAACAGAGGCAACATATTTTCACGAGATCTGTATAATTATGAAGCTCGACCCTTCAGATGACAAATACCAAAGAATTGGCCAAAAACATTTTTCTATAGGAAGGGGTCGCTTTTTTTGCTGATATTTTCAAAAGTCACCCACTCTTTTCGATTGTCTACCCTTAATTTAAACCTACATCACTTCCGGTTTGGCGATGGGTGCAACAGCAAAGGCGTCAATTTATTTTTTTTCATATTCTTTGCCTCCTTCACGTTATGAATTCGTGCCTGCCTGCTTACTACAACTTTTTTTTGTTTAACGCATGCCTCCAAACGCCCGGGCAATGCCGGGCACCGAGGCTAATCTCATATTATTAAAAGAAAAAAAATGGCACGCGGTGAACATGAACTTGCAAAAAGGGAAGTTCATAAGCTGACATGTTATCAATTGGACAACGGCGACACAGATGTTATGACGTAACAAATTTAGCTTTTTAAAATCAAACAACGAATCAACAATTCACACATGTGTGATTAACAAAAACCATCAAGACCTCATCTTTAAACAAAACGACATCTTTACATGAAATAATTGACGATTTTTTTCTAATTTTTCCATGTGTGTCCAAGAGATTGTGGTTTCTAACAGTACAAGTCGGTTCGTGCCACTTCGATGCGGATGACAAAAGTTTTTAACAGATATACAAGCCGGGGGCAGAGGGTTCCTGGCATTTCCCAGTTGTAAAAAAACAGGACTTGAGTGCTATCAGCCAAAACCAAAACCAAAATTTTGTAAGTAAAAAAAAAAAAAAAGAAAATGCTGTCTGCTGGGTGCGAACTCACATTACTTAAATTACAAGCCAACGCATCATCAATGGGACCACGATGACCAGGGCTAGGACAACAGCATATTCTTTTCATTGTTTTTACTCTCGAGTATATATCCGACACAGTTAGACCCAATTAATCAACCAAGAACCATATCACTCTACATAAAAACATATAAAATATCAATGGATATATACTTGAGAATCAAAACAAGGAAAAGAATATGCTGTTGTCATAGCCCTAATGATGACGCATGTGTTATGACGTTGCAAATTTAAAATGAAATAACGAATCGATCGTTCACGCATGTGCAATTAAAAAACGTCAAAACCAAGTTTTTACCTAACGACATTTCTACATGAAACATTTGACGATTTTTTCTAGTTTTTCGATATTTTGTGTCTGAGAGATCGCTCTTTCAAACGGTACCACATTCATACCACTTCGATGCAGATGACAAAAGTTTTTAGTGGACATACAAACACACAAACAAACATACAAACAACTGAGATTTATATAATAGACTAGCAGGGTGCCTGGCATTGCCCGGGTCCATATGAAGTTCAGTTTGGACACACCTGCAATACTAAAGATATTGAGCATTTTATCATAATTATACGTCAACTCCATCTTGGGTAACGTCGATACCCCCACAACAATTTTAAAAATAAAAGATATGGCAATCTTACTTAAAAACGGATAAAAACACGAAAACGTAATCGCCCAAAAAAAGTAAAAGTATAAGACAAAGGGATATGAAAAATAAAAGCTATCCTCTGGATATGGAGCACTTTTTGATGACTATATACCAGTGGGTGGATGCCCGGCATTGCTCGTGCACTGGAAACCCCTCCCTCTCAAAAAAAATAAATTAAAATTGCCTTTCAATCAAAATAGTAGACAACCAAAAAAAAAAAAAAAATGAATCACGGTGGTTGGGCTTGAACGTGAAATGTGAAAGAGGGGAAGAATACAAAAACTTCAGACAGATGCTTTTGCCAAAGTCAAGACATTGCAAAATAAGCGTTTTAAACAGTTTTACTTTGATACGTGTGTGTGACTTGCGAAAAAAGGGGCGCAAAAAATGAACCCTCTTTCCAAAAAATGGTCCAGTTAACCACCACAGAATGAATCTTTTTCTTCTAATTTTGACATATTATGCATCTGGGGCATTACCCTTTAAGAAAGTACCAGTTTCGTGCCTATCCAATGCAGATGACAAAAGTTTATAGCAGACATACAAACATAAACACACACACACACACACACAGACGTTTGAGACTTATATAATAGACTCTTGGCCTTGATAAGTGGTGATGCACATTTAAAAAAAAAAAGAAAAGAAAAGACAAATGGTCGCTACAAATCAAAAATAAATTGTAGACGACTGTTGCGATAACGCACATTTATTTGTAATGGTTATGGGAGAGTACTGACAATCTGGAGGGGCTTGTTGTCCTTCAGACTCTGGAAACACATCAGGCTGTTGTCCAATAAGATTTTTTTAATGATGGCCTGGTTTAAAGCTCCTTGTGATAATATTAATAATGCCACTAACACTAATATAAACCGGTGTCAGAATAGAACTTACAATAGAAATGCGTGTATCAATGAAATGACACACTTTACTTTATGCAGATGTGGTAGCTTTATGTAAACAGTTTCGAAGTATATAATTATAATATATACGTACATATTGGAAAAATGGATTGCCTGAAAAATAAAACTTTGTTTTTACATGCATGTTTATAGAAAAAGTATTAGTATTATTTAAACAATCACGACCACAAAATGGCGATAAGAAAAAGCAACTACAAAAAGGAAAGCCATATAAAACATCTATGCATGAACGTATAAAGACTTGTTTTGATTGATTTCTTCCTCACTCACTGGTGAAAACATTACAAATCTTTGCCTTTTAAGTTATTTTCTTTTCATGAAAATATCATTTAGAAATGAAGAGTTATGTGCCCTTACATTTGGTCAGACGATAATAGTTAAACATTTAATAATTTTCAGGGTTTTTTTTTGGGGGGGGAGGGTACATAGGCATGACCACTTATCAAGGCCCAGAGGCAACTCGAGAATAAGGGTTAAAGAGTGTACAGTAGTCAATTGGACAATATAGTAATCGTTAGTAATGGAAATTCGGTAAATTTGTTAACTTAAGTGGAACGGCTCATCAAGAACTTGTTTACTTTAGACTTGAAGACGACCATATTGTAGTCAGCAGGAAAGCAGGCAAACGGAAGACAGTTCCACAGGCGTGCAGTTCTAAGAAAGTAACTTTGTTCATGGAATCTACATTTAGGTTTAGGCAAAGATAAAGAGTGAGGGAAATTATTGATAGTGTTTTCAGGTAGACAAGTTTTTCTTGTGAAAGTTTGGTGAGGGGGGACCATAGATTGGAGCTCAGATGAGCACTTGCCATGAAAATAACGATAAAGCAGAGACAAACTCGCAACGTGTTTTCTGCAAGAAAGAGGTTGCAGGGGAGATAAAAGGGCATTCCCTACTAGGCTACAAAGTTTTGAACTCTATCAAGGCAGGATAAGTACTTTCTAGCAGCTTCTGCCCAGATGTGGCAACAGTACGCCATCCTTGGACGTACCTGGCTCTTATGTAGGTAGAGAATTGCATCAGCAGTGAGAAGGATCCCACCATTTTTCCAGTGACCTTGGCAACGGATTTGATGTATGTGTTCCGTTTCAGATCAGGAGTAAAGATCAAGCCTAGAAGCTTGCCAAAACATGAAGCCTCCCCAAGACGAGAACCATTTATTTCAATTGATGCCAGATGGGATCAGAACTTGGCTGTCTGATCTCTTCCTGATCTACATCAATGACCTCCCTAAACACATACTTAAATCATTCGTTGACATCTATGCTGATGACACGACCATCTACGGCAACACATCAAAGACTGTAAATGACAAAGTTCTCTCTGATTCTCTCTCCTCTGATCTGATCTCGAGCGCGTGGTTCAGTGGGGGAAGATGTGGCTGGTTACCTTTAATGCATCCAAAACCAAACTCCTATCCTTACATCATCAACGCTCTGATCCCCATCTGGCATCAATTGTGATGGATGGCTCTCGTCTGGGTGAGGCCCCGTGTTTTGACAAGCTTCTGGGTTTGACCTTTACTCCTGATCTGAAATGGAACACGTACATCAAGTCTGTTGCCAAGGTCGCTGGAAATATGGTGGGATCCTTCTACCGCTCCAGAAGATATCTCACTACTTATGCAATTCTCTATCTATATAAAAGCCAAATACATCCAAGGATGGAATACTGTTGCCATATCTGGGCAGGAGCTGCTAAAAACAGCCTATCCTGCCTTGACAGAGTACAAAATAGACTTTGTGGCTTAGTGGGGGATGCCCTTTTCTCTACCCTGCAACCTCTCTCCCACAGAAGAGACATTGCGAGCCTGTCTTTGTTTTATCGTTATTTCCATGGCAGGTGCTCGTCTGAACTCCAATCTCTGGTCCCCCCTCGCCAATCTTTCACGAAAAACACCCGTCTAGCTGAATCCACTGTGAAAAATTTCCCCCACTCTATATCTGTGCCTAAATCAAAACGCGGATTCCATGAACAAAGCTTCTTTCTTAGAACTGCATGCCTGTGGAACTCTGTTCCGTCTGCCTGCTTCCCTCCGGACTACAACTTGGATGTCTTCAAGTCCAACGTTAACAAATTTCTAATGAACCGCCCCCTTAAGTAAACACTTCATCAAATCTCCACACTCACGTAATGTACTTGCAATAACCCTTATCCCTGAGTGGCTTCCGGGCCTTGGTAAGTGGTGATCACTGTGTAAAAAAAAAATTATTTTTCTATATCTGTGTTGTAACACTCACAAAATTTCAGGCAGAACCTTGCTTAATGAAAGAGACGAGACTACCACCTATTATATTTATACAATAAATAATCACTGTTAATCTAAACAGAATCGTTTTTATACAAAATATTTCTTTATATTTGTGCCTTATCACTTAAGAAACATAATTTAGAAAAGAATTATGTGTCCCTGCATTTCGTGAGACAATTATAGGAAACATTTAACAGACGTTTACTTAAAGTACGTCATTTCAGTTGTATTTCTAACTAGCAGAGAAGGAGAAGCAACCATAAAATATGCTTAAATATAATTCATGAAGATTTCATATTCATTATTACAATTCTCTACTGAATATTAAATTGAACCTAATATATAGTATTAATTTCAAAAGCTTTAAAAAAAAAATGACTTAGGGTTCATCAGCTGGAATCAAAACTAAAAGATTTATCCCTCCAGTTGCATTCCCTACCGTTTGAGCTATCGACAGATAGAAAAAAATATTTAAAATTAAACCACTTGAGGCTATGAATGAATTTGCGCATGCAGAAAAGTAATAGAAATATGTCAGCAAGTTGAAACGAACATTTTGCATTTACACTTGTTTTAATTATTATAAACCATCCTTGGTTTATAAGAAACTTTCTCTACCACCAATAGCAATGGCCAATGACTCTATCTGAAAGTACATTCTTTAAACTCCTTAGCCTAACGCTCTCAGGAAACATGAGTTGGAACAATTACATCAAGAGTATCACCAGGACCGATGCGAAGAAAGTAGGCTCTCTCTACCGTGCTAGAAAGATACTAATGCCCGAAAATATCCTAAACGAAGGCAGTGAAAAGTAACATTCAAAAAACAGAGAATCAGCAACTATGTCCCAAAGCCTAGCTGGAGTCCGAACACAGTACCCCCGTAATAATAATAAAGGGTTGGGTTCGAGACTCCTAACAAACGGTTCCCCAGTTCGATGCAAAACACCTGACATAGGCAGGAGGGCAAAAACGGCCGAAACGTTGTGACAATAACAACCAAGATGAGGAAGTCAGTCCGACAATCTCAATCAATGAAAATACCTCATCTCAAAAATACAGACAATTACTATATACGTTTTATTTTTTATTACCGTGTCTTTCTGTTAAGTTACATTATTGTTTCAGCTACTCGGCTGTTTTTTTGGCCGTCTGTAGCATCCTCAGACTTTTACAGAAATGTTCGTTATGATAGGATGAAAGAGTGAATGATGTCAGGGGAGGGGTGCGAGAAGAGCGGAAAAAAGGAGGAAGGGAACAAGGGGGAAAGGTGGGAGGGGGGTGCTTGGTATGTCGGTGACGTTTTAGTTTTGGAGTTTAAGGACCTTGTGGAGGAGGGCCTGGGAAGTTCATTTCTGGTGTGGCTGAGAGCATAGGGGTACATGGAGGGGAAGGGGAATATGTGGGGGTAGGAGAAGGGGGGTTACTTTAAAATTTGAGTCTTAATGTTAAAGTTTTTGGCGTCTCGTTGGTGAGATGATTTCTTGATAAGTATGTCTTGACCTGTTGGGTGTTCGCTTAGGTTCAGAGGCGGGGGAGGGGGGCTATGATTCGGTTTATTTATTTGGTTTTTATTTGTTGTTAATTGTTTGGAGAGGGTTAGCTAGCGGCCACGCGCGCGAGCACACACATGCGCACGTACACACATATATACTTAAAGAAACGTTCACATGTACACATACATCTCCGCCCTGGCGTGCAAATATATGCACATATGCGCGCATGCATGCATAGACACCCGCGCCGCTCCCGCTGACGTCAGATTTTCCTTAAGGTGCTAGAATTGGGTACGTGTGCGCAAGCATGGATGCGCTCATACACAGATACATACACACATCGACACCAAAACAAAGGTCATATATATATATATATATATATATATATATATATATATATATATATGACTACTTTGTTTAATCACATTAATTAATATACAAAGGTATAATTTTATGCTTAAACTTTAAATATTTACTTCAACAGTGCTCAATACATAGGTAGAGCTAGGTAGTAATTTATAAATATATATATAGCAATTAAGCTACACAGAATATTCTGAGGAATTCTCACGAGAATGAAATGTGGAATATTCTGTGTCGCTTAATTGCCATATATATTTTTATAAATATGTGACTTTGACTGTGTGTCTGAGGAGTCGTACCTACCAAACAACTCAGTCAATTTTTGGACTACAGACTTGATATGTAGGGGATTTGGATTGTGGAATAAATTCAATTTGGTTTTTAGCCGGTAAAAATAGCTGCTGAGGGATCAAAATTGAAAAAAATTGGAACTTGGCAGGCTGAAGTTGATCAAGCATGTTACTACTATGCATGCACAAATATACATATCTTCAACGTTGTTTTTTTTTAAAGCTTTTATATGCGTATGGACTTAGGTCAGAGATTACCAAATAACATAGGTGAGCTACATGGCATCCACGTCATATTTATTTTTATATTTTTGAAATCATTACTATATATTGGATATAATACAATCTTAATTATAAAACTCATTATGTTTGTCTGTCTCTCTCCACTTTTTCAATCTGTATCTCCTCAGAGACGAAAAGTCACAGAGCAGCATGAGGCAGCTTAAATGATTGCATTTTTGTGAAGCGTTTTTTATGGGTTTTATGTATGGACTTAGGTCAAACATTGTCGAATAAAATTGGAGAGCTAAATGTTTTGGTTTGGATTCTAGCTGATAGCACTCATATCACATTTTTTTTTAAACTTTTGAAATCACTACCATATATTGGGCATAATACAATCTTATTTATAAAACTCACTATGTCTGTCTGACTCCATTTTTTCAAACTGTATCTCCTCCAAGATGGAACATTGCAGATCGATGCAAGGCAGCTCAAACGATTGCATTTTTTGTGAAATAGTTTTTTATGGGTCTTTATCCAGTTAAAATAGTTGCTAAGGTGTCAAAATTGAAAGAAATGAGAACTTGGCAAGCGTAAGTCGACTTAAACTTCTCTTCTATGCATGCGAAAATATACCTTTGGACATTAATCTAAGTTTATTTTTAGTTTTCTTATCCAAGTGACAATAGCTGATTTGGTAACATCTCACAAACTAGAGCACTATAAATCTTGGTTTCAGTTTAGGTTCTAGCTGACGGAACTCAAGTCAATTTTTTTTTAACTTTTGAAATCACAACTATATATTGGGTACAATATAATATGAAATAATCGATAGAGAATCGACTCTATAATAATAAATATGAAATCTGCATAAATAAAAATATCATATTTAAGCGTATTTTATGTAACAACTCATGCAGGAGCATTGTGAATTTTGGTTTTGGTTTTGCTGAGGTGTTACCCCTATAGATTCTGATAATGGACTATTCCTGACATTTCCAGTAACCAGTTTCTTTGATTGAGCAGTCTGGACCTGAGACTCAGAGGGAATGGGTCATAACTAGGGCTATGAAAAGAGAATATTCTATTCATTGTTTTGACTCTCGAGTATATATCCGACGCAGTTAGACACAGTTAATCAATCGAGAACCACATCACTCTTCTATCTAAAAACATATAAGATATTAACTGATATATGCTTGATGCAAAGCTTCTTTCTTAGAACTGCACGCCAGTGGAACTCTCTGTCGCTCGCCTGTTTCCCACCTGACTACAACTTGGACGTCTTCAAGTCCAACATAAACAAACTCCTGACAAACCGCCCCCTTAAGTAAGACACTCTATCAAAACCCCCAATACTAATGATTACTACAATACTATCTCATTGATTACTGTACACGCAATAACCCTTATCCATGAGTGGCCTTCGGGCCTTGATTAGTGGTGACCCCCATGTAAAAAAAAATACTTGAGAGTCAAAATAGTGAAAAGAATATTCTCTTGTCATAGCACTAGTGATAACCTTACTTTGTCCTTCCACCTAACCCTAACCCTAACTCAACCAATATATGTTTCTGTATTTTCTGTTAATATATTTTTTATTTCACTGTTTCCAAGTCTTCTCATTCTTCTTTCGACATTTAAACCGCAACAGGTTTCAATTTTAACTGATAGTGCACAAGTCATATATTTTTTTTACTTTTGAAATCATGATTATATATTGGATGCAATATAATATGCAATAATCAATAGAAAAATGACTCTGTAATAATAAATACGAAATCTGCATAAATTAAAATATCATATCTATGCATATTTTACAATGGAGGATGTCTACTACTGTATATTAGGTACAATATAATAATCAATAGAATTGGCTCTATAATGATAAATACGAAATCTGCATAAATTAAAATATCATATCTATGCATATTTTACAATGGAGGATGTCTACTACTGTATATTAGGTACAATATAATAATCAATAGAATTGGCTCTATAATAATAAATACGAAATCTGCATGAATTGAAATATCATATGTAAACATATTTTACAACTGAGTAATGCAAGACAGTCTGCTGAGACTTCTGGTTTTACGTGTTATGAGGATTCTTCATTTCAACACTAACCAGATCAATGGAAGGCTTCAAAATAGACTTTGTAGCCTACGGGGAGATACCCTTTCCTCTTCCCTGCAACCTCTTTTCCATAAAAAAGGCATTGCAAGCCTGTCTCTGCTTTATCGTTATTTTCATGGCAAGTGCTCAGCTGAACTCCAGTCTACGATCCACCTCCCCATATCCTGACTTTCACAAAAAAACACTCGTCTAGTTGAAACCACTATCAATAATTTCCTCAACTCTTTAACTGTGCTTAAACCCAAACATAGATTCCATGAACAAAGCTTCTTTCTCAGAACTGAACGCCTGTAGAACTCTTTTCCGCTTTTCTGCTTTCTAACTTTTTACAATATGGTTGTCTTCAAGTCCAACATAAACAAATTCTTGATGAGCTATCCCCCTTAACAGTAATCCAATTTACCAAATTTCCACAACTAACGATGACTGACATGTTCCCCTTGACCACTGTACATGCATTAACCCTTATCCTCGAGTGGCCCCCGGGCCTTAATAAGTGGTGACTCCTCTGTGGAAAAAAAAAAAAAAAGACAATCACGGTCAGGTGAGTGTATCTTTACAATGTTTTCATAGCTAGCAGGCAGCTCGGCATTGCCTGGTCATACAATATGCTTTAAAATGATATTTTGATTTATGCAGATTGTGTATATATTATTATAAAATCAATCTTCTATTAATTATTATATATTATGAGGAATAATTTGCTCGGTAGAATAATTAAAAAAATAAATAAATAATAATAATAATGTCATTCATCAAATTCCGTCTGTGTTTGTTTACAATATAATGTCAGCTGATATTTGGGCTTGACGATGGATACCCTGGAAAAGTCACTTCTGATCAATGGTTAGTTTTAAAATATGCAAACAAAGAAATGATTTGTGGCGATTTTAAATAGGATCTCTTCTTTTATCGTAAATTGAACTCATTAATAAGAAAAAAAATTCAATTTAAATGGTGAGATACACCCAGGGGGTAATTTGATCTGTAGTTGATTGTTCTACCACTGAGCTATATCTGCAGATGACAATAAATCTTCTTTTTTTTTTTTAAAGAAGAAATGATTTGCTGAGATTTTATTGTCTCCTTTGGCCAGTGTAATGTAAAATATTCCCCTGTAAAAATTATTCTTTTTTATCTGTTATAGAGAAAGGCAATTTTTAAGATCGGATTTTTTCAATTTTCAATACTTATCGAATGAATTTCTGTACAAAGCATATCTAAGAACACTGCCAGACATATAAATTAGCTTTGTGTGAAGTTTGCAAAAGATGGGCTCAGCCGTCTTGGAACCTATGAGGAAGAAACACACACACAAAGTGACTTTTATGTAATACTAGAGTTAGAGATTTAAAAATATATAATTGCAAAAAATATTTCATGTATTTGGAATGAAAAGTTTCTGGGAAAATTTTAAACGTAATATTATATTTCCCTTGTACAAATGAATGTGCAAACATTAGCGTCAAGATTTTTAAATATAATCTTGAAAATAAAAATAATTAAAAAATTGGGTCACTAAGAAAGAATAATTTTAAAACGGAATAATTTCTGCTAACTATTTGAAGAAGTATGGCGCTTACCATAATTCTTGTTGGGTAGGTCACCATTTCGGCGGGTCCCCCTTTTGGGGAGTCGTCGAAATTAATAAGACGGGAGTAGAAACCGACCTGGGAATAATAATAAAGAAACAAAGGAACTTCCAAACGAAACGGTTTTATATTCATTTCAGCGTACAAGTGGTATCGGGTTATAGAAAGTTCGTGATTTTCATTTATGTCCCCTGACTCTGGAACAACTCGGGTCTTTTTGCTTCCACACTTTTGTATCTCTTTTTGTCTTTCCCACCAGAACTGTTCTCCGTCCTGATTGGTTACAACCTCTGGTCACCTTTTTGAGGAAAGGAGGAAGGAAGGAAGGAAGGGGGAAAGGGAAGAGTAGAGAGAAAGAGACATGTAATGGAGTCTTGGCTTCACTACAGAAGTATGGGTGGACAGAACGGCTAAAAAAAATAAAAAGTATTTGTTTATAACTTTCATTATTAAATAATCATTATCTTTCAAAGTTGAATTGTATTTAATCGTTCATTAAGAATTATTTTAGCTTATTTTTTTAATTCATAATAAAATTTAAGAATAAATCGAACAATGTAATTGCTGAAATTCGCTTTTTGAACAACATTTTACAAAAATTTATATTTCAAATTCCAAGGAAAAACATCAGTAAACAGACAGTTATATTATAATAATTGTACTTATACAGTTTACTCAAGACATTAAAAAATGAAAATATAGAAAAAAAAAAAAAGTTTTTTTTTTTTTTGTTTTTTTTTACAAGGGTGTCACCACTTATCAAGGCCCAGAGGCCACTCGAGGATAAGGGTTAATAGGTATACATTAGTCATTGTGATTTTAGCATAGTAAACAGTGGGAATTTTGAAACTTGGATTACTTAGGGGGACGATTCAATTAGAACTTGTTCACATTGGACTTTTTCTTTTTTTTTTTTTTCATAGGTATCAACTCATTATCAAGGCCAAGAGGCCACTCAAGGATAAGGGTTAAAGAGTGTACAGTAGAAATTGGACAATATAATAATCATTAGTAATGAAAATTTGTTAAATTTTATAACTTATATGGAACGGCTCATCAAGAACTTATTTACGTTAGACTTGAAGACAACCATATTGTAGTCAGCCAGAAAGCAGGAAAACGGAAGACAATTCCACAGGCGTGCAGTTCTAATAAAAAAGCTTTGTTCATGGAATCTACGTTTAGGTTTAGGCACAGATAAAGAGTGGGGGGAATTATTGATAGTGTTTACAGCTAGACGAGTGTTTCTTGTGAAAGTTTTGCGAGGGGGGACCATAGATTGAAGCTCAGTCGAACACATTTCCATGTAAATAACGATACATCAGAGACAAACTCGCAACATCTCTTCTGTGAGATAGAGGTTGCAAGGAAAAGAAAAGGACATAAAGAGAAAGGTTATATTGTATATATCCATTTTGGACTTAAGATCTCCGAAAAAAAATTTCATTTAATTTGATCGAGTAGTTTTTTTTTTTTTTTACAGCAGAAAAACACGTTTTTATGAGAGCGCATTGAAGTCAGCCACTATGGAAATTTTAAACACACCACGGGGAGATAACTCTATGTAAAGCGCCAGGACTCCCTCCCCATCTTTAATACTAGCTTTTCTTTCTAAAAATAGAACCTTTTGCTTGGTATCATAACAAATTGTTTTTTCGCTGTAAAAAAAAAAAAAAAAAAAAAAAAAAAAATACTTGATGAAATTAAGACAAAACTTTTTTTCAAAGAACTTCGTTCCATAACGGATACGTACAATATAACCTTTTTTCGATGTTTTCATTTTTTAATGTCTTGATTAAACTGTACAAGCACCATAATAATAATAATAACTGTTGTATCTTAATTATTGAATTATTTAAAACGAATGAGCGTTTGAAAGCAAGGCCAGATGAAGAAGTTTGAGTTAAAAGTTTTATTCTGGATGGGTTATTGAGGTTAATATTATCTTCTGTTAATTGCCAGGATGTACCACTGTCCGCTGAGTTGAGAAGCTTAGCTAGTTTAAAGTTTAAATGAAAAAATTGAGTCACTAAGAAAAAATAATTTTAAAACGGAATAATTTCTGCTTACGATTTGAAGAAGTATGGGTGGACAGAACGGCAAAAAAAAATAGCAAGTAAGTTTATAACTTTCCTTATTAAATAATCATTATCTTTCAAATTCTGAACACTGCCTGGCATATGAATTAGCTTTGTGTGAAAATTTGCAAAAGATAGGCTCAGCCGTTTTGGGAGCTATGAGGAAAGCACCAACACACACACACACACACACACACACACACACTGACCTTTAAATTAAATAATAGTAGAGATACAAAAGTCCTTTTTTTTTACATGAAGGTCACCACTTATCAAGGGCTAAAGGCCACTCGAGGATAAGGGTTAATTAGTCATTGTGATTTTAGCATAGTAAACATTAGTGGGAATTTTATAACTTGGATTACTTAGGGGGACGGTTCAATAAGAACTTGTTCACGTTGGAGTTGAAGACAATCAGATTGTAGTCAGCTGGAAAGCAGGCAAACGGAATAGAGTTCCACAGGCGAGCAGTTCTAAGAAAGAAGCCTTGTTCATGGAATCTACGTTTAAGTGTAGACATGGATAAAGAGTGTGGGTAATTGTTGATAGTGGTTCTGACTAGCTGAGTGTTTTTCGTGAAAGTCTGGCGGGGGGGGGGGGGCATAGATTGAAGTTCAGATGAGCACCTGCCATGAAAATAACGATAAAGCAGAGACAGGCTCGCAATGTCTCTTTTGTGGGAAAGAGGTTGCAGGGAAGAGAAAAGGGCATTCCCCCACTAAGCTACAAAGTCTATTTTGAACTCTGTCAAGACAGGATAAGCTGATTCTAGCAGCTCCTGCCCAGATGTGGCAACAGTACTCAATCATTGGCCAAACCTGGCTTTTATATAGGTAGAGAATTGCGTCAGAAGTGAGATATCTACTGGAGCGGTAGAAGGATCCCACCATTTTTCCAGCGATTTTGGCAATGAATTTGATATACATGTTCCATTTCAGATCGGGAGTAAAGGTCAAGCCCAGAAGCTTGTTAAAACATGAAGCCTCTCCAAGACAAGAGCCATTCATTTCGATTGATGGCAGCTGGGCAACAGAGCGTTGATGATGTAAAGATAGAAGCTTGGTTTTAGATGCATTAAAAGTAACCAGCCACTCTTTCCCCCATTGTACTATGTGCTCAAGATCAGAGGAGAGAGAGTCAGAGAGAACTTGGTCGTTTACGGTCTTCGAAGTGCTACCATAGATGGTACTGTCGTCAGCATAAATGTCTACGAATGCATTGTATTGACTTTCTAAATTACAGATTTATTCAAATGCAAGCAACGCTTTTTAAGCAAAAATAAAATCCTTTTAACAGATTCACTGTCAAGTGACTTCCTTGAGACTTGAAAATTATCACCGTTTGAAATAACAGTATGCAGGCTTTGCTTTTCTGTTTGTCATATAGAAGGATGGAGACAAAGGATGGGGACAAAAGGATGGAGACAAAAGATGGAGACAAAGAAAATGAAAAGAAAAAGGGAAATCCCTGATGAAGGGGAGATATCACCGAAAATTTGGATTATAAACAAATAAATGTTCATCTATAATATAAATCCCACCTGTCTGTTTAAATGTATGTATGTATATATATATATATATTATTCCTTAATTGGAATTCATTTTTGAGATGAGCATTATATATATTAATTTATTTTTATTTCGGACTATTATTCTCATCTTTTTTTTATTGTTTTTTTTTTATTCACAACGTTTCGGCCAACTATTCCTCTGGCCTTCGTCAGGTGGTAACCGCGACGGATAGGAACTTCGAATCTCCTAACTGCATTCTCAGCCATCACTGCCATCCGTAGTTGTTGTCGTCTCACCACATTTTGGCCAAGTAAACCTCTGGCATGCTTTGGGTGGGATTGAAACCGCTATGCTCATCTGGAACTGTAGTGGATAGCGGTTTCAATCCCACCCAAAGCGTGCCAGAGGTTTACTTGGCCAAAATGTGGTGAGACGACAACAACTACGGATGGCAGTGATGGCTGAGAATGCAGTTAGGAGATTCGAAGTTCCTATCCGTCGCGGTTACCACCTGACGAAGGCCAGAGGAATAGTTGGCCGAAACGTTGTGAATAAACAAAACCAATAAAAGATGAAAAACAACAACTAATAAAAGATGAGAATAATAGTCCGAAATAAAAATAAATTAACATGTATGTATATATGTTTTTATGTCTACCTAAAAGTTTGGACAGAGGTGACAGATTTTCACGAGATCAATATCGTTTTGAAGCTCGACCCTTCGGATGAAAAAATATAGAAAAATTGGCCAAAAACATTAATTCCTTCACTCTCAACTGGGAAATTTGTCTACAGGGAGGGGTCACTTTTTTTGCCAACATTCTCGAAAGTCACCCCCTCTTTTTGATTGACTAGCTTTAATTTAAACATTCGTCACTTCTAGTTTGGCGATGGACACAACAGCAAAGACGTCATGTTTTTTTTCACTTCTTTTCCTCCTTCGTGGTACAGGTTCAAGCCTGCCTGCCTACTACCACTGTTTTTTTTCTTTTGCTCAACACACACCTCCAAACACTCAGACAATGCTGGGCATCCAGGCTAGTTTTTAAGAAAATAAATTCTGCGTTGTATTTAGCTTTCGAAATTATAGATTTATTAAAATTTAAACAACACTTCCTAAGAGGGGATAAATCCTTTTACTAATATGTGCTAGTGTACAAAAGAGGTCCCAAATTTCTGGCATCAGAAAATTTTGTTAATGTGATATAAGATGAAACAGAAGACTTCAGTAGTTTGCAATTTTGAGTGTCGCCCGCACTGAAGGTCGAACCTTCAGAAGAGTGTAATTTTACAACTGAATTTTACCAAGTATTTTACCCACTATGCCATGGGTCTTACCAAGTCATGGCTGACAGAACTAGAGCATGCTACCCCCATGGATTAAATAAAGGGTTCCGTTGAAAATTCCATACAGATTCCAAAGTTCAAAGATTTCAGAGTTTGACAGAAAGATTTCAGCGTTCATCAAGATACACTTGAAGAAGGTCAGAGGTCACATCGACCAAAATGTTGTGAAAATAACATCCAGGATGAGAACAGTCATCAAAATAATCCCAATAATATATTTTTTTTTTTTTTTACATAGGCATCACCACTTATCAAGGCCAAGAGGCCACTCGAGGATAAGGGTTAAAGAGTGTACAGTAGAAATTGGACAATATAGTAATCAATTTGGTAAATTTGTTAACTTATATGGAATGGCTCATCAAAAACTTGTTTACGTTAGACTTGAAGACAACCATGTTTTAGCCAGCTGGAAAGCAGGAAAACGGAAGACAACTCCATAGGCGTGCAGTTCTACGAAAGAAGCTTTGTTCATGGAATCTATGTTTAGGTTTAGGCACAGATAAAGAGTGAGGGGAATTATTGATAGTGTTTTCTGCTAGACGGATGTTTCTTGTGAATGTTTGGCGAGGGGGGACCATAGATTGGAGCTCAGCCGAGCACTTGCATATAATATAGATAATCAATTTTCATCTAAAAAATTCAGAAACATAATATGTGAACGCTTTTAAATTGTCGTATTTGTTTTGCTCTCAATTGTTTTGTCAACCAAATGTTATAAATCTCTTGTTTCAGGCTAGCCAAGGTCAGCTGGAATTATGACCATTCCAGAGAAATGTCAACTGGAAAGGAAAGATTTTTAATTTTGTAATTGGCCATTTTTCTAGCACTTTTCTCTGAAAGTGACGTCTTTTACAACTTCTGTTTGTTTGTTTGTGTTTTGTGGCATGTCAACTATCTTTCAGTTATTTAATGCCGAATAAAATTGTCAAATGGAATCTTATAGGTCATCATAGCATATGAATCTGAAGATTCTATTGTTGACATTGGTTTCCCTGATATTTTTTCTAGTCAGAATTGTTTCCAGAAAGACACCAGGGATTGTGGGAGGAACCATGTCAACATTGCCAACATCATAAGTGAAAGTGATTTTTTGTGGAACGAACTAGATTCGAACGTAGGACGCCCGGCTCATTAGTCTGTATCATTAACCACTAGACCACCGTCACTTCCCGTCTTATAGGTAAGATAATTATTTCATACACCTAGTAGTGTTGGAACGATTATTTGGAATCGAAAAAATCAGAACTTTTGTTGCATAGGTGAGGGACAACACAGGATAATATCAGAGTCGGGCAAAACCAGTTGTAAACCAGATGGATGGCAATGATGAAGCACCGAGATCCTGAAACAATTGAAGAAATATTTCATTGTAGATTGGAATTGCTAAACATATTCAAATCGAAGGTGAAAAGAAAAGAACAATTAAATTCCGATCAAGGAATGTGGGGCGATGTCAATATAAAGTTAAAACTAAAACAATAAGACAGAGTGAAGGAGTGAAGCCAGCGACACACTTCTGCTATCATACGTTCGCCCCCCCCCCACCTACTGATCTGTAAAATAAATAAAACTTTGTTGATTTAACAACACTTTTCGGGGTATTGGAATTGGGAAAATTTGAGCTTAATTTCACATTCTAAAAGCGGTTATTTTACTTATTTCTTTTTAATTAACTTTTTATTGCTGGCAACAATGCTTTCGGGATGATGCAAGAGGTGTGGCGATCAACCAAGCATGTGGTTATCAACGGTCCAAACTGACTCATCCTCCTGTTTTATCGACGCCGTTTGTGCTTTGACCTTACTGTAACACTATGTTCAACTGAGGTCGTTGAATGCTGGAGAGGGAGGGGGGGAAAAAAGGATTGATGACAAAAGAAAAGGAAGAATGTTTATTGAGTAATAAAAGAACAATTAAATTCCGATCAAGGAATGTGGGGCGATGTCAATATAAAAAAAGACAAAGGATTGATGACAAAAGAAAAGGAAGAATGTTTATTGAGCAATAAAAGGACTTTGACGGAAAAGATCATGGGTAGAAGAAACAGAGGACAACAGCGAGAAACATGTTGATAGTCTGAACACCTGGGCAACATCAAAATGATGAGCAACAATGAATTCATGAATGCCTCAAGAGGGAGAGACAGATGGAGAGCCATAGTTGTAAATAGCCGTACCAGGTAGGAAACCACTATATGATGATTTAGAATGAGAGGCACTTCTATATTATAATAACAAATAAATATTGAATTTGAAGTGAAACAAATGTAAATATCAGGTCTCAAATAGTAACATATCCACAAACGACGAAAAACAATAAGGTAGAAAAATAATTATTAATGTAAAAAGGAAATTTGTAAAATGAAGCAAAATCACTAGGTTAGATAACTTGACAGGGGAGATAATTAAGTTCAGTTGCTTAATGTCACGTAATGAATGTAAGTCAAAATGTTGGACAAATTCTATTCCTCAGAAAACCGGCTTTTAGCAAACGGAAATGGAATCATGTCTTCTTTTCTAGTGTGACAATTTTATCGTTCCACCCTGTGTAAGTTCGTTTGTCATGATACTATTCTCCCGGGCATTACTACCTTCATATCTGTGTGCAGTTACTGCAATAAAATACTTTAAAACGAAATTCGATGATATCCCGACAAGCTGAATATTCTTTAATATTATGTAATACTTGAATATTTAATCTTCTTTAATAAATGTTGGCTTTAATATTGCATAATTGTGAATTAACGAATAAGAACTTTTTTGTATTGGGTAGGCTGGTAAGAAAGTATGTCATGTGACGAACATAATTCAAAATGTCGGACAAATTCTATTCCTCCTCTAAACTTTATCGAAAACTGTTTTTTTATTAATAATTATTTTTTTACCCTATCGTTTTTCGTAATTATTGGATATGTTACTATTTGCGACATAACAATTACATAGGTACCATTTGTTTTACTTGAAATTCAATATTTTTTTCGTTGTTATAATATAGAAGCACTGTATTATAAAAGAGAGACAAATCTTTATTGTGTACGTACCTTTCGTTTAAAATGAAGACAAAGGAGAGTTTCATTCTAACATTTAAAAACAACTTTATTTGTCATCTTCATCAGTAGCATGTATATAAGATAGAAACGGATTAGTAGCTTAAAGTGTTCTTCTGTGTAAGGATAGATTGAATATTATACCGGCTTGTTGAAGGAGAGAATAGTTCAGTGTACACGTGTTGTAGTCAGTAGTAGTCGGGACAAAGTATTAGACAGTCCTGAGATATAGATTAACCGTCCATTTAGATGCAATTGTTGGAATATCTCCTGCACTTGGGCTACTATAATGTAAAAGTACTTTAAAAAATGCCAAGATCCACAAAACACATTAGAATAAAAATGGAAGAAGAAAACATTGTTTAATGATCACAAGATATTTGTGAGAGAAACATTAGAAAATAATGTAACCAAAATAATTTATATATGTACATAATGTTAAGAAATTTTATATAATTGTTCATGTGAAAATTCAATCTGGTATTTGTAGTATTTATTCAGTTTGATGAAGCCATACTCTTAGGCATTAGCTAGTATTGAAAAAAGTAATGACGTTATTTAATTGCCTATAACTTCATTTTCTCACGTTCATAAGAGAATGTTGACGGGATTGTCCCTTTTTGGACAGATCGATTTTTACTATGAACTGATCTTGTGTCGAATCTTCATGCCTTGCATGGTATCTAAATGAATCAAACCTTCGGGTTACGTTAAAACATACTCCCAAGTATTATCTTCACCTTTTGGGTGATATTGTATAGTAGCAGTGGAGACTGTAGCTTGTGTCTGTTAGATAATAATGAGTTGTTCCCCTTTGACTCTGATACTGTAGCTTGTGTCTATTATTAGATAATAATGAGTTGTTCCCCTTTGATACTCACACTATTCCTCTTACAGCAACCTCCTACTACATAAGATAGATTAAGAACCAACCGGACTACTATCTTTACAGTTTCAACAAAAATTGCATCATGTAAACACATATTTCCATCTTGTTAATTCGTTACTAGCATGCATTTGCGCAAAACCTACAAACGTGTCGACATCATGTAAAAGAGACTTAAAAAATGCTAAGATCCACAAAACGTTGCATCCCTCTGCCTGTTCTACAAGTATTTTAATGGTGAATGCTCTGACGAACTGCAGACACTTGTGCCCCCACGACGTAGACACCCTCGACAAACCCGACAGGCAGCTAAATCCCACCCCCACACAGTAGAGATCCCTAGATGTAAAAGATCTTTCTACTCCAGTAGTTTCTTCCCCAGAACCGCTAGACTCTGGAATTCCATTCCAAGTTCCTGCTTCCCTAACTGTACTGACATGCAGAAGTTCAAGTGCAACGTGAACCGACATCTTGCTGCCCAAATCCCAACATAGTTCCCCAGTAGTTGCTGCCCCTGATAGTAGCCCCCTACACCAAAGTGGCAATGTGCCTTGTTTGGGGTGAAAATGTAATAAAAAAGAAAAATAAATTAAAAAAAACAATAAAAATGGAAGAAAAAAACAATGTTGTGAGCGAAACATTAGAGCAAAAATGTAACCAAAATAATTTATGTACAGAATTCCAAGACATTTTATGTAATTGTTCGCGTGAAATATTCAGTTCTGGGAAAAAAGTTCAGTTTAAAAAAAAGAAAGAAAATGGCTGTAATCTATGAGTGTGTGTATGCATATTCAGATTCTTGCTTCATAAAAAAAAAAATCTTATCATTTTGTTATAGCCAAGGATAAGACATCCGACGAATGTGAAATCTTCACCTACTACTTCATAAACATTAGAAAATAATGTAACCAAAATAATTTATATATGTACATAATGTTAAGAAATTTTATGTAATTGTTCATGTGAAATATTCAATTCCGGGGGGAAAAAGTTCAGTTTAAAAAAGCAAGAAAATACATGGCTTTAATCTATGCATATGCATATACACATTTGGATTCTTGCTTTATAAAAAAAACATCTTATTATTTTGTTCTAACCGAGGATAAGGCATCTGACGAATGTGAGATATTCACCTACTACTACATATATTCCAACTAAGAGATTTTAAAGATTCTAACCGTCCATTTAGATGCAGTTGTTTGAATCTCTGCTGTACTTGGTTCACCGGGTATAGTTGCGAGGTAGTTTTTGAAATTATCTTTCATGAATCTGGTTGCTCTTATAATTACTCGGATAATGCAGATTTTCCTAAGATTCCATATTTTCATGTCATATAAGACCTTGGTAGTTCGTAATCTGCTCCCCCTCAACACTGGTTAGACCAACATCACTGGAGACACTTATAGAATAAAAACGATGAAAGAAAGTCTCATTCTGATATTTAAAAGCAACTTTATTTGTCATCTTCGTTAGTAGTGTGTACAACAGAGAAACGGATTAGTAGCAGAAAGTGTTCTTGTGTGTAAGGATAGATTGAATATTATACCAGCTTGTTGAAGGAGAGAATAGTTCAGTGTACACGTGTTGTAATCAGTAGTAGTCGGGACAAAGGATTAGACATTCCTGAGATGTAGATAAGATAGGCCGGTTAATGAAGAAAGAAAGAGAGAAGTATCCAGTGTATATATATATTATTCCTTAATTGGAATTTTTATTTTGAGATGAGCATTTTTATGTTAATTTTATTTTTTATTTCGGACTATTAGTCTCATCTTTATTAGTTGTTGAGGAAGTTGGCCGAAACGTTGTGAACCAATAAAAAGATAAAAAAAAAAACAACAACTAATAAAGATGAGACTAATAGTCCGAAATAAAAAATAAAATTAAAGTATCCAGTGTGTTTACGTATTGTAGTGGATAGTAGGAGTGTGTGTCTGTGTATCGATGTGAGCAGTCGTGTAGCATGATAGAGAAAGTTTGTATGTGTGCCGCATGTGGACAAAAGATTAAAGATTCCCGTAGCATGAGAAAGAAAGTCGTGTGTGAAGATAGCCAGGTTGGCTTGTGGTACTTACGTTATTCTCGGGTCAAAGGACCCAGGCGGTGTCCGCTGCCAGTAGGGAGAAAAAGAGAGAGCTTGTTGTCAGTTTTACATTTTATACACTTGATCATGTGACTGAGAACTGGTTTGTGATTAGACAAACCAGGAAGATGGTATATTTAAAATCTCAAGCCTTTGAGAAGGTATTGGGATACCTATATGATCCTATTCGGAACACGTTCAAACTTCCTCCCACTTTAGTGGACCCTGAGGTCAATACCAAACAGGGGAGTCTTTCGCAAATATCAGGAGTATATGATCCCTTATCTATGCTTCTCCCCGTCACGATACAGGGGAAGATCATTGTCAGCTCGATCTGGAAAAGCAAATTGCTGTGGGATGAGCGGATACCCGAAGAGCTCAATAAGCTATGGCAAACCCATGTCAAGGATCTAAATGACTTGAGGATGTTTGAATTTCCCAGGCGTGCATTGTCAGAAAATCAGTCTGTCGAATTTATTTGTTTCTATGACACATCGAAAAACGTGTACGGATTCACCTTGTATGCGAAACAGGGAGCGAATTGTTCTCTGTTGTTTGCAAAGGCCAGAGTGGCCCCAATAAAGGGAATCACTTCCCACTTTGGAGCTATTGGCTATGTTTTTAGCCCTTAAGGTAGCCCCTCAGGTTTTGGGTGCTCTGGGGACACTTAACACTGATAATTTTTTCCTGATGTCTGATTCCCAGGTTGCCCTCTCATGGGTCATGAACGGTAAAGGATCCAAGAAAAATATATTCGTTAAAAATAGGATCGCGGAGATCAAAACATTTTCAGAAGATATTAATATTAAATTTGGCATTCTACCAAAATTAAAATATGTTTCTTCGTCGGAAAATCCGGCAGATCTACTAACTAGAGGTATCAACACTTCTAAATTTTCCCAGTTATTCAATTTCTGGATGTATGGCCTGGAATGGCTCAATAGAGATGGCATTGATTGGCCAATCTCACCCTTACCTTGTCTAAACAAAACTAATAAAAAAATTGTATCATGTTTGTACTCTCAGGAGATACGTCCTTCTGAAAATACCTTCCCGTTGGATATTTCAAGGTATTCCAGCTTAACTAAGGCAATCAGCATCTTAGAAAAAGTGTAGAAATTTTATGATTTGTTACGTCACCGTAGTGCTGACAATTTTAATAGGGTCAAATTATTGCTATTTGCTAATATGCAAATGGAGGCCTTCTCTCATGAACTAGGTTACTTGAAACAACCTTCCAGTAAAGTGCCTCCCCCTAGGGTAACTGCCTTAGGGTTATTCCTTGATAAAGATGGGTTAATTAGAACCAGAGGTAGGATACAGAATTCTGATATTCTGACCTTTGAGGTCAAGTTTTCCCTTTTGTTGGGAAAAAAAATCATTATTTAACAAAACTGGCGATTAAGGAAGCTCATCTTAACTGTTGCCACATGGAGGTTAATTCAACCCTCAGTAAGTTAAGGCTGTCTGGGGTTTGGATCCCTCAGGGGAGACAAGTCGTAAAAGCCTTTGTGCGTACTTGCATTGTATGTAAAAAAATAAATGCTTTGCATTGTAAGGCACCTGCAGGGTTACTATTGCCTGCTCATAGGGTGAACTTTGCTCCCCCATTTAAACAAGTCGGTGTAGATTTCACCGGTCAATTTTCCATAAAGGTTAGAGGGGTAGAAGTTAAAATGTACATATCACTCTTTACATGCATGAGTTTGCGTGCAATTCACTTCGAATTATTGCCGGACATGAGCACCCGCTCTTTCAGGCTGGCCTTCATTAGGTTTACCAATTTATTTGGTATCCCTACGCATGCATATTCCGATAATGCAAAATCTTTTGTTGCGTCCGGAATATTGTTGTCGAACGTGCTCGAATCGGATGAGCTGAAGGAACAATTTAAATCCATTCATGTCATCCATCGAACAATTCCCCTTTACTCTGCCTGGCAAGGGGGAGTCTGCGAGAGGCTAATTAAAACTGCCAAGCAATGTTTGAGGAAACTATTGGGCAGAAGAAAGTTGGATTATTTGGAATTTCTGACTGCACTTTCTGATGTGCAAAAGGCAATAAATGACAGACCCCCTCACTTATATTGTTTCTGCCGACAAAGACTTTAGTATTTTAACTCCAAATCATTTTCTTCAAACAGGCTATCAACCTCGTTTGCTTATTAATAATTATGATTCTGAATTATGTCCTGACCCCCCAAATAGGACTGCCTTATTACATTCCCTTGAAATGAGGAATAAATTTGTTGAAAAATTCAATCGTATCTGGCATAATCATTACCTCTTGTCATTAAGAGAAGTCGATGCCGAAATTGGGAGCAATTGTTGGAGAGGTAGTACTTATTAAGACTCCCAACAAAACCAAACAGTTTGGGAATCTTGGTAAAATAATTAAATTAATTACTGGAAGCGACAATAATGCTCGTTCCGCGGTTGATGGGTGCGAACAGGTCCATTCCTTAAAAAAATCTTGTGCCCTTGGAAATTAAGGGTAATGATGATATTGTATCAACTGAGTTTATAGAAGAAGGGGATCCCTTTTTCTGTCCAACCTGTTCTGTTCCGAATGATGGAACATCACCAATGGTGTACTGCGATTCCTGTGACAGCTGGTACCATTTCAGCTGCGTGGGAGTTAATCAGCAAGATACCTTAGGGGAGTGGTGTAGTTCTAATTGTAAGGATGAAGCGCCTCAGGTCAGTCTATATAATGGAAATTAGCTAATGTCTGGATGCATGAGAATTTTGAGGTTTTAACTGAAAA
Organism: Euprymna scolopes; assembly: GCF_053919585.1. Lineage (NCBI taxonomy): Eukaryota > Metazoa > Mollusca > Cephalopoda > Sepiida > Sepiolidae > Euprymna > Euprymna scolopes. Next base: position 105,414,694 of record NC_136504.1, read on the forward strand.
TTGACAACAGACAGTGGCACACATATATAAAGAAATTTTAACTGAATTAAAGTTATAATTATTGAATATCAATTTGAATTGTTAACAAACAAACATATTAAGGTTAAGAAATTTAACTGAATTAAAACATATTAAAATTATAAATTTGTCTGAGTTAAGACTTATGTTTACTGGATTAACTTGCTATTTATTGTTTATCCGACTGTTTTATTAATTAACTTGTATTGGGAAAAAGTAATGATTATCCATTACTTTTTCGTCTCCTCCTTGGCAGTGTGTGAGAAATTCCATATACGGCAGCCATCTTTTCTTGTTTGTCCGCCCATGAATTAGCGGTCGGCTGTCATTGGTTTAAATTTGAATGTATCAGGTGACTGACTTTGCATGCTTTTGTATCATGCTTTCTTTTTCAGTCTAGCCAAAACTCGGCATCGGGATAGACTCAAAACCCAACAGCTGCCACTGGAAGGAGCTAAGACAATTTCTTCATGAACACCAAACAGTTGGTGAACAAAGGACTACATCTCTACAAGCAGAGACTACTTATACTGCTGAATTTATCCTAATTGAGGATGACATTCAAGAACTGTTCTGCATGTTTATTTTCCAAATATTGGATTTTATCTCAATTTATCTTGAGTCCCAAGGGGCTCACATTATGCCTTATTATAGGCGCCATCACTCCCGCCGAGTTTACCATGAACATTCATGAATCCTTACTAGGAACAACGAACTAACGTTCCAACAATAGGAATTTGAATTAAAGGCTCCATGCGTATGGGGGCAAATCGGGCCACCGTTTTGCAAATGGTCAATACCAGAACCAATAAACTTTCATTGCTGTTACATTTGAATAAATTTTGAGTTTGAAAGGTATAGCTTTTGTATTTGTGGATTCTTTTGCCTCTGCAGGGAGGAAATTGAGATGTGAGAAATAAATTTCTCACATTACAGAACGAAAATGTCATATTCCAAAAATTATGTAAATCGATCAAGTAGTTTTATTTTAAACTAAGAAAATTTTACGATTTTTAGCGATTTTACTACTAAACTGCATTGAACATTAGATTTATTTTTTACCTCGATGTGAGTTGTCCCCCGCTTTTTATTTGATCGAATTTCATCATGGCCAACGAAAACACGCCGACTCGCTTAGTCGTAAAATTTGATTTGCTTGAATTAAAATTTAAAAAAAAAATACTTGATCAAATTACATCATTTTTGGAATATGTCATCTTCGTTCTGCAACGAGTACGTACAATATACACACTTTTCTGTATTTTTTTTTTCTTTTAATTGCCGGCATAAGTGCCAATTTGAATAAACACACAACAAAAAAAAACTACTTGATCAATTTACGCGATTTTTGGAATATGACATCTTCGTTCCGTGACGAAGACGTCATATTCAAAAAAAAAAAATTGTACTTTTGATTGTTGTTTTTATTATTATTATTATTATTATTATTATTATTATTATTACAATGAATTCTAAAAATAAGAACTTTAAAAATTGCAAACAAAACGGTTGAAATTAGCGTCCAAATCAACACGAGAGAAACACGTGTCTAACAAAGAATCAAATACGATCATTTTTTTAATTGTTTTACCTGTTAATATGGAATAAAATAAATAACGGATAATACTCACCTGTATTTCTAAACCACTGTGGAGCTATTAAAAACGCGTTGCATTGTAAAGAATTCACAAGCCATGAGATATATCTAGTAAGATTGCCGCACCTTTTTTAAATTAAAAAAAAGCAGAGGTTTTAAATGTACATATAACGTTAGGAATGTTTTTAAAATAGAGTTATCTGCCCTTGATGTTCTATTGTATTATAGGGTCACTTAGAATATCTCGCACAAAATGTAAACCATAACCATATCGGATCTTTTCCAGAATTCAATCTAATTAAAATATTAAAAAATACAGATAAAGCTTTATGATGTACATATCCATCACGACACTAATATGTCATATTCCAAAAATCACGTTGATTGATCAAGTAGTATTATTTTTAACTAAGAAAATTAAATTTTATGAATAAGCAAAAAGAGACTGTCTCGCGTCGCAATTTTGAAAATAGGACAATAGGAAATAACTCCACAATAATTTAAACTTGCAAGATCAGTCTAGTAATATTAACGATTTCACATTAATCGCTTAAAAATTATTTTAAAAGAGACTACTTGATCAAGTTACATGATTTTTTGGAATATGATAGTTTCGTCCTGTGACGGCTACATACAACATAAAGATTTTTCAGTTTTTATTGGGGGGGGAGTTAAGTTGAAGTTGGATTTGCACCTATATATATATATATATATATATATATATATATATATATATATATATATATATATATATATTTGCACCTATATATATAGAGAGAGATTTGCACCTATATATATATATATATATATATATATATATATATATATATATATATATACAGGGTGTCCATAAAGTCCGTGTGCACTTTAAAAAATTTATAACTTTATTTGTATTTGCAATAGAAATAATCTGTAAAATGGATTTGAAAGAAGTAAATCTATATTTTTTAAGCTTTTATTACTGAGGACTTATTACATTTCATTTTTATCTTAACTGATACAACAGCGTGGTCCTGGAATGGAACCTGGGAGCAATGACAATTAAAGGGTGGCTCCACACTCTCCAAAGCCCGCAAGCTGGGGCCTCGCCATTGGATATAGTTTAAGGTCATATTCAGGACCCGTTTTTGTTTTTGTTTTTGCAGAACAGAAGTTTTACAAAAGAGAATAGAAAACAAAAATAGAAGTTTAATGTACGTGCATTTCGTCTCAGGAAGCCACTAGACAGCCTGATCTGGTAGCACCAGTGAACAATCTGAGTGAGGTCATAAGCAATGGAGAAATCATGACAGAACCTCCCCTCATCATCGGTCTTGTTTGAGTGAGTTAACCATTGTGAACACTGAAGTTTCCACAGACTTGGTTGCAAAGGGCAGAATTAGCCGCAAAGTTCTTGGTAAAGAGTTTGGCTTTGTCTGATGCTGCCGAGATTATCTCAGGTCTATTTATGATAGTTGGGATATAACACACGCTTCTGATCTGTCTGTATTGAGAAGGAGATGGCCGATCACCTGAATTTTTACATACGGGACATACTGATGAGGTTTTCCAGGATGTTGGGAAGCAATTCTCCTTAAGACAATGCTTCAACAGCTTTGTAAGTCTGGGAGCTAATTCTGGTTGAAGCTTTTTGAGCACTATAATTAGAATGCCGTCAGGGCCAGTTGCTTTACTGGAATCGAGGTTTTTGATTAGCTTGGGAACATCGCGCACAGATATTTGCATGTTGTAAAGCATGTTTTCAGACACAGGAGGAAATACAAGAGGGTTTGTGGCCCTGATTGCATAGGGTAGAATGAGCTGCAAATTTTCTGGCAAAGAGTCTAGCTTTGTCCGATGTTGACGAAATTACCTCAGGTCCATTGATGATGGTTGTTATTTGCCAAAATTGGTGGGAACCAAGCCACTGCTCAGCTACTTTGGACTTGATGGACTGAGCATACAACTCTCTCGCATTCTTTATTACTCTTTTATAGTGGTTGCAGGCAGTTCTGAAGGCAGCTTTAGTTTCAGTACATTTATTACATTGGAAGCAATGAAAATAGTGATTTCTGTGCGCATATTCTTGACAGAACCATAGTTGGCTGTTAGGTTTTTGCTGGAATATTTTGGAGGTTATGAAGCTGTCTATACCTACAATTAATCATTCCATCAGGTCTGATACTATAGAGGACACATTCTTTTTATAAACATGGAATGCAGAGGTAGATCTGATATAAATGTATGGAAGCTATCCCAGTCAGCCATAGAGTATCAATATACTGTACGGTGGAGAGAGCTGTTGGAGAACTTATTACATTTTTATCTTAATGGAGACAACAGAGTAGTTGAAAGATTCCAGTGGGGACAGAACGGAAGATGAATATAGCTCAGGGCAAGTTGTGAGAAAAAGGTCTAGGAGACTTGCATACTGACCATCAGTGTTGAGTACACGGGTGGGTTCATAAACAATCTGAGTTAGGTTATAAACATCATGACAGAACCTCCCCTTATCATCTGTCTTGCTTGGGTGGGCTAACCATTCCACACTGTGAACACTGAAGTCTCCACACGTGAATGTTAGCTGAAGGATGAGCAGTCAGAATGAGGTCAATTTTCTCAGATATGCTCTTAAAGATAGTAACTCCGCTATTATGGGGGTGATAGAGGTCAAATATAAACACATATTGAATATATGTACTAGCAGAATACTCGGCGTTGCTTGGGATTGGATGAAATAGGTGGAATGTTTCCTAGCAGAATACCTGGCATCGCCTGGGATTCGATAACATAGGTGGATATTTGTACTAGCAGAATACTCGGCGTCGCCCGGGAGTGGTATGAGCAAGTGCATCTGAAAGCACATATAGGGTAATTTAGGGTTACAAGCGGCCCTCACATCTAAGGTAAACAGGTTAATGTTTGACTTGATACGACTAGCAATGTTCAACTCAGTGATAGAGGAGTACCTTGTGCAACAAATACGACTGGCAACAGTGAAGGAGTTACACAAGGGAGTACACAAGAAACTAATGAATTGATAACACACTTTCAGTCTCGTTTACATGGCAAAGCTAGATTTTAAGGTTAAATCTAATCAAAAAACATGTGGACATAGTTTCTGGACCGTTGGTCACTGGTCTAGCGAATTTGGAATACCAGAGTAAAATATTGGCAGAAGCAGCTTCACTCATCACTCTGGAACAGAAATTTAACTGGTTGGTTTGTCTAGAAGCGTCAAACGAATCAATACCCCACCTCCGTAGTACCGTGTCATCTCTTACCTCATCCCAAATGCAAAAATCAAACCATAAATTGCTGATACAAAAGACTGAAACCTAGTCACCCCTGAAATGTGTCCGCCCCTACAGAGGACATAGAAGGACTTTACATCCAAAGAGTGTGTGGGGGGGGGGGGTCAATGAACTAGAAGGATTGTTTGGTGGTCAAATTAAAATGCTGGTTGTGTGGAATAACCAGACATGTGAGGAAGGTGTACCATAAAAATGATGAGAGACGAAAATGAGGCTTCGCTTAAGACTCTAAGAGGCAAGATGTCTTTTCAGATGACCACTCTGGAACTATCTCCCTCAATAGGGGCAGAAATAACCATGATGCCCAAGATTCATGTGACCTTCAAATGGGTGCAGAGGAAACCTGTAAGTGCATTCACCCACTTAATTCAAGCATTTGTAGATACAGGGGACCAGACTTGCTTGGTCCGGCCTGAAATCCAGAGAATCCTCAGGTACCTGTACGAGTACTTACGACCAACCACCAACTAAATAAGAAGCAAAACCAATAACCAGCTACACATTAAGGGAGTCTCATTTTTACACATAAGAGTGGAGTCAAAAGAAAAAGGGCAAGCAGTATATGTATTTGTTGTCTGCACAAATAATTAAGAAGAACACGGAAAGTAAAGGTATAACAATAATATATTAGGCAGAAAAGTTATATACATATTTATATTTCTTCAGATATACTTCAGTTGGAGATATTACGGCAGGTGGCATGTTGCATGTCTTACTGGAGGCAACATAGGCGTCTTGCCTATTTGGCGGTCGTTGCAGAACTCCCCTGGTATTGGTGATTGATACATTTATATATCTCACTCACCCGCCAATGTTAATTAGTGGGCGTCTCCACAACAGTATTGGACAAAACATCTGGTTTCTGCTTGTTAAAAACTGCGTTAAAAGAATCTGGGTCTTTTTTCTTCTAATTTCCTGGCATCGTTGTCTCAAAACAGCTCTGCAAGGATGAAAGAGACAGCCCCTTGCGGGTGTTCGTGCAGTCCACTAGCTCTGACAAAGCTGGAAACTGTATCTTTCAAACCTATACAAGCCAACAGGCACAAACTTCAGCAATGGTTGCTAGACCTCTTTAAATTTAGTGCGTTCAACACATGCCTTCATCAACCACTGCAGATGATGGAGAGTAAATAACTAGACATTAAATTTACTCCAGGTGCAAAGCCCATAGCTACACACACACCAATATCTGTCCTCCACCACTCAAAGAAGAGAGTTAGAGCTGGACAGAGACGTCACTCTCAGAATAATAGAACCGGTACCAGTAGCCACTCTCCACCATCTGGTGTTTAAGGATGGATGTGGCACCAAAGAAAGATGTTTGCCCCAAGCGAACTGTAGACTTACAGAAGCAGAACGCTGTTACCATGAGGGAGACACTCCATGCATCATCTCTGTTTGACTAAGTGTCAATGATACAATGGAATAAAGATTGAAAAAAAAGAAGTCTCATTTTAGCATTTAAAAGCAACTTTATTGTTATCTTCGTTAATAAGAATATCAAAGAAAAACGGGTTAGGAGCTGAAAATGTTCTTGTGTGAAAATATAGATTGAATAGAATTCAGGCCTGTTAAAAGAGAGAGGATTCAGCATATACGTGTTGTAGTTGGTAGTAGGAGCTTGCGTCCATGTATGGACGGGGGTTGTCCTGTAGTATGAGAAAGAAAGTTTGTGTATGTACCGAATGAAATAGCCATGTTTCCCATCACACCAAGTACACCAGAGCCACCTGCGGATCTGAAGAGAGCTGGAAATGGCTAAAAGGCACATGCAGAATGATTAGTTCTATAATCATCACTGCTATCCACTCAGCGAGCTTCAGATCAAAGACTTGGTCCTGATCTAGAACAGTGGACAAAAACAAGGAGGATCGTAGAAACATAGGGTAACTGATAATAGCAGGTAACTGACAATACCAGGTACACCAGAGCCACCTGCAGATCCAAATTCACCATAGAATCAGATCCTGGACAAACCAATGGACATCGGTCGGGAGGTGAATCAACAACACAGTGGAGATGATGACATAGAAGTGGATGACATTACAAACATGGGGGAAAGCGACACAGGAAAATGTTCACAAACAGTCAACCAACCACCAGAAAGACAAGCATCCGGTTGTACAAGATGAGCGCTGAGAGGTCTGTCCCCACAAATGCGTAGGAAGTCGCATGAATTCTCAGACCGAGGAAACTGACCACGTTCATACCTTCTGTGGTAACGGAGGAGGGGGGGCATGTAGAGGTGACAGTTATGCCTCTTGGACTAACTAGACGTATGCAGGAGTTATCTCCCCTTAGATCTATAAAAATATGAGCATGTGTACGAGTTACTCTCTTCCAATGTTATGTTAGATAATAGCCGGGTAGAAGTAGTTAATTATCTATTTATCTATCTATTTATATAATTATCTATCTATCGTTATCTACCTATAAGGTGTTCCAAATGTTTGACATCATTTCGTAGGCTAATAATTTGGACAGTTTTCATTGGAATGACTTCAAATGTTCACAGCTTGTGTAGAAACGTTTCAAGTTTTTGTGTGTAATGTATGGCATTTCTATCTTTTCAGGTTAAGAAATGCCGTTCACTCCAAAAGAAAAGGCATTTTGCGTGTTAGAGTATGCTCGGACTCAGTCACCGAAGACAGTGCAGCATGCCTTCTTCACAAATTTTGCAAACAAGGCACCAACTACAAAACAAATTAGGACTTGGCACCAAAAATTTCAATAAAAGAGCTGCTTATGCAGACATAAATCGCCAAATGCTTCAAAATTGGCTAATTGATCAACTCATAGAAAATGAAGATGAAGGTTTCATTTTTCAGCAGGATGAGGCTCCACCTCACTGGAAGCTCCCTGTATGAGCCTACCTCAATGAGGTTCTGCCAGAGAGATGGATCGGTCAGGGTAGTGAAGAAGACGATTTGCTTCTGAAATGGCCACCTGACCTTTCTCCATGCGATTTTTTCCTCTGGGGTTATGTAAAAGGACTAGTCTTCATACCTCCTCTTCCAACTAACATTGAAGAACTGAAACAGAGAATTACAACTGCACTGGAAACTGTTCCCGAAGATATGCTACAGTGAGTTTGGCACGAGCTCGAATACTGACTCGATGTGTGCAGAGTCACAAGTGGCGCTCATATTGAACATTTATGAAAATCTGTCATAGAACCAACAAATATTTTTACTTTTCTTTGTAAATTTAACCAATAAAACTTATGACCTTCAACATAAAGTGTATTTAGTTTCATTAAGATCCATCAAGTAGTTTCTGAGATATGGGCATTTAGAATGGGGGTCAGCCATTTTGGAACACCCTGTATATCTATCTTATGTGTATCTATCTATCTGTTTATATCATTATCTATCTATCTATCTTTCTTTATCTATCCTATCTGTGTATCTATCTATCTTTATCCATCAATCTATCTACCTATCTTATCTGTCTATCTATCTATTTTTTTTTTGTACTTTTTTTTTACAAAGGATTCACCACTTATCAAGGCTCGAGGGCCACTCGAGGATAAGGTTAATGAGAATACAATGATCAAGGGGAACATGTCAGTCATCGATAGTAGAGGAAATTTGATAAATTGGATTACTTAAGGGGATGGCTAATCAAGAATTTGTTTATATTGAACTTGAAGACAACCATATTGTAGTCAGTTGGAAAGCAGGAAAACTGAACAGAGTTTCACAGGCATGCAGTTCTAAGAAAGAAGCTTTGTTCATGGAATCTATGTTTAGGTTTAGGCACAGATAAAGAGTGGGGAAAATTATTGCCAGTGGTTTCAGCTAGACAAGTGTTTTTCGTGAAAGTCAGACCACGGGGAGAACATGGATTGGAGCTCAGATGAGCACTTACCATGAAAATAACGATAAAGCAGAGACAGGTTGGCAACGTCTCTGCTGTGGGAAATAGGTTCCAGCGAAGAGGAAAGGGCATCCTCCACTAGGCTACAAAGTCTATTTTGAACTCTGTCAAGGCAGGATAAGCTGCTTCTAGCAGCTCCTGCCCAGATGTGCAACAATATTCCATCCTTCGACACACTTGGCTCTTATACATGTAGAGAATTGCATCAGCAGTGAGATATCTATTGGAACTGTAGAACGGTCCCAGCATTTTCCCAGCAGTCCTGGGAAAGGATTTGATGTATGTGTCCCAACTCAGATCAGTTTATATAATTATCTTATCTGTCCATCTATCTATCTGTCTATCTATCTATTTAGCAGAGTAAACAACAGAGAATTTGAATCATGTCACGTTTTGACAGGTGTCAAACTTTGGTGACCAGTCAGTTGCACCAGAAGTATGAGAGCTGGGACCAGATGTGATGTGTCAGGTGCTTCGGTTTAGCTGAGTTAAACTTAGTTGAGTTAGATCTGAGACACCAAACAAGCAAGATGGGTTAAGAAGGTTTCTCCATGAGAGAAGTGACCATCTACAAAGGGAGTCAGAGAACCCACAAGCCAAAGATCGTCGGTCACTCCATTTCTGCTGACGTAATGCCTGGGAGTGAAAAAAAACATATAAAAACACACATCATCTTCAGTCCATGTCTTGAATGCCTTCATTACAGCAAGTTCTGGCTCCCCCAAGGACAGTTGGTGAATCCCAAAAAAGTGGCCAGCAGCAGACAGGTATGTCATCCTATGTCGTCTTTGTTACGTGTATCATATGTTGACTTGCACCCAAAACATATATATATATATATATGTGTGTGTGTGTGTGTGTGTGGCCTGTTAAAATGATTTAGTGAGGACACCGCAAGGTACGTCGATTTGCAATGGCAACACAACAGCTAAACACTCCTTCAACTATAAACAGGTGTTAAAATGTAACAACACCATTGAAGCTGTAGAATGAACTCTCTCACACACACAGTTCCTTTTATATAATGCAGGGTGTCCAAAAAGTCACTGAAGGATTTGGAACTTAAATAAGCTCTCGCTCCTAGACAAGGTTCAAAAAAGAGTCGCCAATCTGATAGGCTCTGAACTGGCATCTAAGCTTCAGCCTCTGTCCCATCGACGAAACGTTGCATCCCTCTGCCTGTTCTACAAGTATTTTAATGGTGAATGCTCTGACGAACTGCAGACACTTGTGCCCCCACGACGTAGACACCCTCGACAAACCCGACAGGCAGCTAAATCCCACCCCCACGCAGTAGAGATCCCTAGATGTAAAGATCTTTCTATTCCAGTAGTTTCTTCCCCAGAACCGCTAGACTCTGGAATTTCATTCCAAGTTCCTGCTTCCTCAACTGTACTGACATACAGAAGTTCAAGTGTAACGTGAACCGACATCTTGCTGCCCAAATCCCAACATAGTGACCCAGTAGTTGCTGCTCCTGATAGTAGCCCCCTACACCAAAGTGGCAATGCGCCTTGTTTGGGGTGAAAATGTAATAAAAAAAAATAAATAAATAAATAAAATAGATTCTTTACTTTTGATGATATCTTTTTGTAATTTTAACAAAATCTGACTAAGATATAGGGAAATTTTATTTAAAAAAAAAAAAAATGAGAAATTGAAAAAAATCTTTATTCATGAAAAATAATATCTTTTAAATGTTGCCCATTTTCAGCTTTGCATATTTGTGCTCTTTTCAAAACATTATTCATGACAGATTGTAGAATCTTTGGATTGCAATTTGACTCTCTTATTTTGTTCCTGATGTTTTCCTTCAATTCTTGCAGTGACTTTGTGGACACCCTGAATCCTGCAAGAATTGAAGGAAAGCATCAGGAATGAAACAAGGGAGTTAAATCGCGATCCAGAGATGCTGCAATCTGCCATTTTGAGTGTTTCTGGAACTTTTGATTCACCAAAACTATAAAAGAACGTCGATAGCGTCAACTCTTCGGTTAGTGAGTCAGTTTGAGTTGTTACACTGCACCAGGTTGTCAGATGCTGACTAGGTAAACTTTGGCCATTATTTCCTGGGATCCAAATCCAGTCAAAAGGAATTTTATGAAAAGAATCAATTACAAGCACCCTCACAGAAAAACTGTACATTTAGTAATTATAAAGACTTTTTAAACTTTCTCTCTCATCAATGTTTTTCTTCTAAACATAAGCTAGACTGAATTAAGAGTTTGCTTATCTTCCTTAGACCATTTGTAAATATTTTGTTTCTTTGCTTTTATGCATAAGAAATACTTTTTACTAGCGAGACCTGTGGAAAATCCGCAGGGGACTCATTCATATGTAATATATTGATGTTGGCATTCTGTAGATGTTCAGTGTAAATGGAGACGCTCTGATATTATTGTAGATTTTTGTTAAAACTATAAAAGCATTTATCTACGCTAGCAGGGATGCCTGGCAAAGGCCGGTTGTAAAGTATGCTTAAATATATTTTAATTCTTGCAGATTTCGTATATATTAGTATAGAGTTAATGTTCTATCGATTTTTATATTTTATAAAGTTGCGATTTCAAAAATATAAAAATATATCCATATCACTTGGGTGCATTAGCTTGAATCGAAACCGAAATAAGATATAAAAAAAATATATGTATATATATATATATATATATATATATATATATATATATATATATATATATATATATATATATATATACATATATATATAACTTGAGTTCCTTCAGCCATAATCGAAACCGAAACCAAAACTTATAAAGAATTCTTGATAAAATTATTTATCAAAAAAATAGGTTACTGGAGTGCCATCAACTATAATTGAAACTGAAACCATAACTTATAAAGAATTCTTGATAAAATTATTTATTAAAAATATAGATGACTTAACTGTGATCAGCTATAATCGAAATCGAGACCAAAACTTATGAAGAATTCTTGGTAAAATTATTTATTAAAAGAAATGGAAGTACATAAAAATTAAATGACCCGGATATAAGCGTGACACAGAAAATAACACATACGCTATCGTATTAATATATAGATTTTTCTTAAAACTCTGAGTTTTAGTTTTTCTTAATAAATGTTGCATTATTAATATCCCTAGACTCAAATACATAACACATGTATATATACATGTGCATGTTTAATCTCAACGTTATTTCATGCAGTTAATGGTAGCTGAATGGATACGGTCCTTGCTAATCAAGCCAGAGATGACTTGTGTCGCCAGGTTCGAATATATCGACTGGTGTTAATCGTGACACCCTGCACTGATGATTCTTGAAAGGATGAAACACTAGTGTCTGTAGGTATTTAATTATCATAGTAAATAATTGTCAGCCCCTTTAAGAAACTCGTTTCTTATCGTTGAGCACTTTCAGTTGAATTAAGTCGGTCAATTTAGCTCGTATGCATAGATCATCATATAATGATTAGATCACTCTGACTGACATAAAAAACATTTTAAAAAATAAAATGTTTAATTTCAATGTTATTTCACGTGGTTAACGGTAGCTGAATGGATCCGGTCCTTGCTAATGAAGCCAGCGGTGACTTGTGTCGCTAGGTTCGAATCTATTGACTGGCGTTAATCGTGACACCCTGCACTGAAGATTCCTGAAAGGATGAAACACTAGTGTCTGTAGGTATTTAATTATTGTAGTAAATAATTATATATATATATATAATTTCATTGAATCACTATAATTTGCATATATATATATATATATATATATATATATATATATATATATATATATATATATTATATACAGGGTGTCCGTAAAGTTATTATACAGTCTTATTGTTTTATTGTATTATATTTGTATTAATAGTTAATATTTATTTTTTTTACAGGTTTATTTAATCAAGCATGCCACGCAAGCTAACTTTGGAAGAGCGCAAATTTACTGTACTGTTAATAAATTACAGGGTGTCTGTATAGTAACTTGTAAGACTGTATAGTAACTTTACGGACACCCGGTATATTTACATATATATATATATATATATATATATATATATATATATATATATTTAAATAAATGTTTAGAGGTACAGAATTTATATATAGTTTTAAAAATAATAGGCGGAAGTTTCTTGAGAGCTCTTTCGGCTATCATCTCGTCAGGAGAAAATCGATAGCGAACAAAATAATATTGTGTCGAAAAATAAAGAGTTCTAATGGGGAACTTATTAAATGTGCCAAAAGTACGGGGACACTAAATAAATTTATTTACGTTTAAAAACGATTAAAATATTGGCACAACGAGGGAGAAAAAAAAAAAGTGGGAGAAAAGATTCAAAGTTCCCCAAAGAGAAACAATGCGTTTGATGTTTCTTTTTGCCGGCACAAAGAAGGTTGATGCACCACCATAGAGACAGACTCCAAAATCTTTAAATGGTTTCTGGAGTCCACTCTATGTAGCACCTTGAACCAATCTATTTTATATCTATCGGCACAGCACGGGTTGTCAACCAAATGCTGGCCAATAGCAGAGTCCAAGGCTGCAGAAGGAGGGAGACCACCAGACCCCATCCTCCCCTGTCTGATCTTCGATGAAACATGCTGGTTTATACGAGTCAAAAGGTGCAAGGATGTTCGCCCAACATAACCAGCATCGCACTGGCATCTAAACTGATATACAATATTACTATTTTGGATGTAAGGCAAACTATCCTTGCGAAAAGACGGAAAAGCAGGTCTCGTAGTATATACCAAACGCAAGGACACAGAATTGAAGCAGTCGTAAATACTTCTTCGAATCTATTTGGAAATTCTATTACTCCCCTCCCCAATCCACGGTAATTTCAAATAAACCGGGCATTTCAAGGGTCCAAACTTTTTAGGGATTTAAAATCCACAACCTTTTTGACAAAAGACAACCAGTTCACATATAGTGATAATGTGAACTGGTTGTCTTTTGTACCTAAATCACGTAAGGTCGGCTTAATTAATACTTTGGTACATAGAGCCCTCATGATTTGTTCGCCTAACAGATTAGATGTTGAACTCGATAAGATCAGGGAAATTTTCATCAATAATGGTTATCCTGTTGACCTTATTGATGACTGTATTTTCAAAAAGGTTGTGGATTTTAAATCCCCTAAAAAGTTTGGACCCTTGAAATGCCCGGTTTATTTGAAATTACCGTGGATTGGGGAGGGGAGTAATAGAATTTCCAAATAGATTCGAAGAAGTATTTACGACTGCTTCAATTCTGTGTCCTTGCGTTTGGTATATACTACGAGACCTGCTTTTCCGTCTTTTCGCAAGGATAGTTTGCCTTACATCCAAAATAGTAATATTGTATATCAGTTTAGATGCCAGTGCGATGCTGGTTATGTTGGGCGAACATCCTTGCACCTTTTGACTCGTATAAACCAGCATGTTCCATCGAAGATCAGACAGGGGAGGATGGGGTCTGGTGGTCTCCCTCCTTCTGCAGCCTTGGACTCTGCTATTGGCCAGCATTTGGTTGACAACCCGTGCTGTGCCGATAGATATAAAATAAATTGGTTCGAGGTGCTACATAGAGCGGACTCCAGAAACCATTTAAAGATTTTGGAGTCTGTCTCTATTGCGGTGCGTCAACCTTCTTTGTGCCGGCAAAAAGAAACATCAAACGCATTGTTTCTCTTTGGGGAACTTTGAATCTTTTCTCCCGCTTTTTTTTTTTTTTTCTCCCTCGTTGTGCCAATATTTTAATCGTTTTTAAACGTAAATAAATTTATTTAGTGTCCCCATACTTTTGGCACGTTTAATAAGTTCCTCATTAGAACTCTTTATTTTTCGACACAATATTATTTTGTTCGCTATCGATTTTCTCCTGACGAGATGATAGCCGAAAGAGCTCTCGAGAAACTTCCGCCTATTATTTTTAAAAATTTATATATATATATATATATATACTGTGGAAGCAAAATCAAGACTTCAAACAGGGTGTTGATGGCAACAAAAAGTGTATTTCATTTTACGTTACAATTGTTTCCATGTCCAGTCGAACAATTTCAAACATTATATCGTTTGAAAAATTTCCAAAACAAGCATTCCTTCAGACTTTATGAATAGACACACTTTTGACAATAGAGCATTTTTGAAGAGAAAGAAAAAAGAAAAATTCCCTTAACGGGAAAAGCATTTACCTTTGCTATAGTTACGGAAAGCCCAATGCCCTTTTTTAAAAAAATCATTGAAAATTTTATATCTATATCATTAATTGCTAGATGAAAGATAATGTTTTAAATTGCAACAAAATGTACATTACATAAAATAATTCCAAGGTAATTTTTTGATTCAATTTAAATTAAATTTTTATACCTTACTTTGTAAAATTTATAAAAGCGCACTTTGAAAAAAAATAAATTTCAAATTGAATCTTGTACCTTTATTTTTAAAGCCTATAGTAAAAACATTTTGTTTAACAATTTTCATGCCTTGGATGAAATGCTTTTCTAACTTGTATTTATCTTTTTAAGATTATATTTTAAAACTCTCCTTCTCTCTATTTCAGTTTGTATTTATCCTCACACCACAACTCATTTTTGCAACCCCCTCTTTATATTATTACAGGTCTGAATATTCTCTCTGTTTCAGTGTGTATTTCTCCTCACACCACAACTCATTTTTGCAACCCCCTCTTTGTATTATTACAGGTCTGAATATTCTCTCTGTTTCAGGGTATATTTCTCCTCACACCACAACTCATTTTTTGCAACTCCCTCTTTGTAATACAGATCGGAATAATGAGAAAATCTGAAATTTTTTAACAAAAACTTTAAAATAACTTTTTTTGAGTAAATTTTTAAAAACTTCTTTCAGAATAGAAAATCTTTAAAATTTAATAAGGAAGATATTTCATATAGGTTTCATTAACAAATATTCAGTACATAACGAGAAAAATAGAGATGAGAATTTCAAAAGGACTGTATAACTGGTTACGGTCAATAGTAGTCCTCGTCAGCGAAAATCTTTGTTATTGTTATTCTATTATTATTATTTAAAATATTTTGTGTCCTACTCTTTCGCGTGAGAACTAATATACGACATATATATATATATATATATATATATATATATATATATATATACGCCATAATCATGTTGATACACCAGTTATCGTCACATCACCGAAGTTAAGAAATGTTGAACCTGGCTAGTACCAGATGGGTGACTGCTTGAGAATTCTAGGTGCTGTATGTGCTCTCCGCTCCTCTTGGCACCGTTTCTAGTCATCCCGAATCTTTTCTTGCCAGGAGAGGTACGGTTGGTGATTGCGCAACTCTTGCTACAAAAATTTCATGTGCAGTGGGTATCCCAGATTGAAGGAAACTATTGGTTCATGTTTTAATTTTTACCCTTGCAGTAAAAATGTCTTCATAGCTCAGGCATTAACGTCAAAGGAAAAAGTAAATCGTAAGCTAAACATTTTGGCTTTGATTCTCGGTGGTTGCGCACAATTTATTTATTTATTTTTTTTTTCCAAACGTTTTAAATCATTACTCTGTATTGGGTCCAATATAATCTATATATATAACAGCAAAAATGTGTGTATGTATGTTCACTTTTTGTGTATGTCCAAGAAAGGCTTTTTTCAGAGAAGGGGTCGGTCGGCTCACAACTTCTTAAAACTTTTTATATCACATATAAATCATAATATCTCCGTGTTCACAACGGAGGTCGCCTGTCTATTTAATTTGCTCGACTTTGAAAAGATAAATATTCAACAGTTTTCGCTCGCCGCATGTGGATTAGACTTTTTCGTACAATAAAGGCAACACTAATTCTGGTGGTATTTTTTCGGTGGCCATCGCCGGAAATGTCCGAAAGCAATCAGATTTGATCAATGTGGAAATATTTTCCTTATATCAAACAATTGCTATTCAATTTGGACAAGGGGAGATGGTCCCCCCTCCCACCAACATCTCGGGAAAATAAAAATAAAAAAGGCGTTCCTGGCTGGCAGTCAAAATTGACCTCATTAAGTCATTAAAACGTGCACCTGCTAAATCTAAGTAATTAAATAAATTCAAAGATGTTTCCGTTAGTATCTATCGGTGGCCCAATGGTTAACGTCGCACCCTTTTTTTTCACACTTTAATTTCCAACTTCGCCTCAAGGGTTCGGGTTCGATCCTCATACTCACCTACTAAAACCTTTTTTTATTTTAACCGCCCCCCCCCTGGAGTTTTGATTTACACAAAACTACACACACATCCAAACACCCAGGCAACGCCAGGTAACCCCCGCTAGTCTATATATATAAAAGCGAAAATGTATGTATGTATGTATGTATGTATGTGTGTTCGCGTTTTCTGTATGTCAACAAAAGGCTTTTTTCACAGAAGCGGTCGCTTGCTTCACAACTTTTTAAAACTTTTATATCACATATAAATTGTAATATCTCACAGTTAACAACAAAGCTCGCCTGTCTATTTAATTTGCTTGATTTCGAGAAAATAAATATTCAACATTTGTCGCTCGCCGCAAGTGGGTTAGTCTTTTTCCTATAACATCTTGGGGGGGGGGGGGAAAGTGTTCAGCAGTAAATGAAGGTACTATCCCACAGTCAAGCGTGACCTCATTAACTTATTAAAACGGGCACCTGCTAACTCCAAGTAATTAAATAAATTCAAACGTGTTTCCGTTAGCATGTTGTGGTGGGGCAATGGTTAACATCGCACTTTTTTTTTTCACACTTTAATTTACAACTTTGCCTCAACAGTTCGGGTTCGATCCTCATACTTACTTTTTTTTTTTAACCCACCCCCCACCCCCGGAGTTTCCACACACACACCTTCAAACACCCGGGCAACGCCGGGTACCCCTCACTAGTATAATAATAAATACGAAATCTGCATTAATCAAAATATCATATTTAAGCGTATTTTACGATTTAGCGGGCGGCGTTCTAGTAAAAAATTTAAAGGGAATAGTTGAAGGGGTAAAGTACATCTATATATATGAGCGAAAATGTGTGTATGTATGTATGTATGTTCGCTTTTTGTGTATGTCTGTAAAAGGCTTTTTTCGCTGGATTCTCGGTCGGCTCATTCCTTCTTAAAACTTTTTATATCATGTCTAAATCTATGAGTTACGAACGGGGGTCGCATGTGTATTTAATTTGCCCGACTTTCACGCACTATTTTTTCCAGATTTTTAGAGTGTCCCATGTATCTTTCGCTTTTCAGTATAAAACAAGCGAAAACTGGCTTGCAGCCGCGTCATATTTCAAGGTCAAACATCACGTGACTTAAGGTTCTCGCACCTGTTAATTTCATTTTATAAACGTTAAATTAAGAGGTTTTTCATTTCTCTTCTCTTGTGGCCGAGATGGCTAGGCCCCAGGGTTTTTTTTCCATTTCGTTTCCATCTCCACGTCAAAGGTTCGGGGTTCAAGCCTACTTTCCTACT
The DNA here is from genome assembly GCF_053919585.1 of Euprymna scolopes. Taxonomy (NCBI): domain Eukaryota; kingdom Metazoa; phylum Mollusca; class Cephalopoda; order Sepiida; family Sepiolidae; genus Euprymna; species Euprymna scolopes. Next base: position 105,432,911 of record NC_136504.1, read on the forward strand.
AAAACTTTTTTTTCTTTTACACCTCCAAACACCTGGCCAAGGTTTTTTTTTTTAAAACAGCGTTGTTTTGATCACCCCCCCCCCAACACACACACCTACAAACACCTGGGTCATGCCGGGTACCCCCGCTAGTCTATATATATAAAAGCGAAAATGTGTGTTTGTATGTATGTATGTCTGTTTGTATGTCTCGCAAAAACTTTTGACACAAGTCACGGATTGTCACGAGATTGGAATCGTTTAAAAGCGCGATCCTTTGCCCGACAAATATCGAAAAATTGGCCAAAAACATTAATTTCTTCACCCTAAAATCATCAGTTTTCCACAGGGAGGGGTCAGCAAAAACCATCCTCTCATGACAAGTTTGCTTCTACGCATGCGCAAATGACGTCGGAACATGATTTAGTTTAAATATCAAAAACACATATCCAATTTCGTCGACGTTGTCTTAGCTCAGTTGCTTAGAGGGCCACCTCATTATCTAAAGGTTTTGGGTTTAAATCGTGGTGTGAGATGTCTTTTTTTTTTTTTTTTTTTTTTTGATTTTTCAAATTTTAATACTGAAACAGGGTTATTTAAGCCAGTGTTTTTTTTTGGTTTTTATTTTCCACATTTTTTAAAGTTTTAACGTTTGTTTTTCTGTTTTATTTTTCCATCACATTCACGTTTTCTTTTTTTTGTTTTTCCCATTTTTACATTTAACATTGTTCGTTTGCCTTACGTTAGTTTTTTTTTGGGGTGTTTTTATTTTTTTATTTTTTTAAGTTTTAACATTTTAATATTTAAAAATATTTACTTCGCTTACTCTTATGTTTTGATTAGCACACGCACCTCTAAACACCCGGGCAATGCCGGGTACCCTCCCCCCGCTAGTCTATTATATAAATTTCACTTGTCTGTTTAAATGTATGGATGTATGTTTGTATATCTGCCTAAAACTTTCGATAGAGGCAACAGATTTTCATGAGATCAGAATCATTTTGAAGCTCGTCCCTTCGGTTAACAAATATCGAAAAATTTGGCTAAAAACATTAATTCCTTCACCTTCAACTGGGCACTTTTTTACAAAGAGGGGTCGCTTTTTTCGCCGATATTTTCGAAAGTTATCCCCTCTTTTTGATCGACTAGCCTTAATAATATATATATATTATATATATATATAGCCTTAATAATAATATATATAAATATATATACATATATATATATATATGGTGACTGCCACTTCTTTACAGAAGACGGCCAACCCTCACGATACGATGGCGTGTGAGTGAGTCCGCATATGATTCCACATAGCCCCACCCGGCCTGCACAGTTTGCCGCATATTCTGCAGGATAACCTTGTTGGTGACCGCCCCCCTCCTTCCCGTGCTCCCAGTTCATGTCCCGCATGCGTAGTTCCATGACTCTTGAGGCCTGCCTTTGACAGGCACACCCTGCCGCATATCCCGCACGAGTATGCGGGGTCGAGATCAAAGTCCTCTGTATCCTCTCGCTTTCGTAAGGCTCGCTTTATAGTGGCGTGCTCAACTCTCAAAACCTCAAAATTCTCACATCCCGCGTAGACGTAGCGCCTCCAACTTTCCCGGTCTTCAGCTATCTCTTCCCACCTTGTTATTTCTATGCCAAGTGCCCGCAGGTTTCCCTTAACTACATCTTTGTACCTTTTCCGAGGTTTGTGATTGGGTCGTTTGCCACATTCAAGCTCCCCATAGAACAATTGCTTAGGTATCCTATAATCCTCCATTCTCACTACGTGACCCACCCATCGAGTCTGGTTTCGAAAGACTCGAGCCTCTATGCTGAATGTGCTCGCCTTCTTGAGCACCTCTTCATCGGACAAGAGAGCTTGTTTGGTGACATTAAATATCCTGCGTAGGCATGTCTGGTGGAATCTTTCCAGAGCCTTGATATGACAGCGATATGTCGTCCATGTTTCCGAGGCATATAGGAGGACAGGTAGTACACAAATCTCGTATACCTTTATCTTTGTTTTGAAGGTCAGGGCTCTGTCCGCCCACACTCGTTTTTCGAGATTACCAAAGGCCTTACTTGCCTTATTGATCCTTCCTAAGATTTCCTTATCGAGGATTCCGTCGCTCGATATAGTACTGCCAAGATATACAAAGTCATCAACGGTGCCCAGTTTCGTTCCATTTACACAGATGACCGGTTCCTCGTAGCGGCTGTTTGGAGCTGGGGTGAACATTACCTTGGTTTTCTCCAGGCTAATTGTGATATATATATAGCCTTAATATATATATATATATATATATATATATATATATATATATAAAAGAACAAGTAGATAATAAGACATGTTAAAAAACACTTTGAAAAAGAGTTAAAAACATATTTGGTTTATGTAACCTCTGACCTTCTCCAGGTGTATCTTGTCAAACTTGAAAATCTTTCTATCAGAACTCCGGAATCTGCACAGAATTTCAAGCAGAATCCTTCATTCATCCCATGGAGGCAGCATACTCTTGCTCTGTCAGCCATGAGTGAGCAGAAGTCTCTGGCTCAAATTTTAAGAGGCTTAAACACTATTTATTACTAACTCTTTGGAATGATGAAGTATTTGATGAAAAGATTTGGTGGAGGGAGAATGTGCTGCCTCCAAGGATTGGATGAAAGATTCTTTCTGTTAAAAATTTCCTGCAGATTCCAGAGTTTAACAGAAAAATTTCTGAGTTTGACGAAATACACTTGAAAAAGGTTGGAGATTATATCAACCGAAACGCTGTTAAAATAAAACTGAAGAGGAAAACAGTAGTCAAAAAAAAAAAAAAAAAAAAAAATCGAAATAATCAATCCTCATTTCAAAAGCTCAAAATTGTAAGAGTCGTTTTCGGTTTCAATTATCCAAGAAATTGCAGAAGGAGTCATAAAACTCGTCGTCGTCGGTGTCGGCGTCGTCGTCGTCGTCGTCATAACGTACGAATCTGAAGAATCTATTGTTGGGATTGGTTTCCCTGATATTTTTTTAAGTCAGAATTATTTCTAGAAAGACATTGGGAACTATGAGAGGGACCATGTGAAGGCTGCCAACATTCTAAGTGAAAGTGATTTTTGTGGAGCGAAACTGGATTCGAACTTCGGACACCCAGGTCGTCAGTCCATATAGTTGTACCTATTTACAATGTCTCCCCACAGGACAGAGTTGGACACCAGGGTCGTTTTTTAACGTGGAGAAAAGGTACAAAAATATAAAAATTGTCTCAGTCGTGAAGGACTGCTCCTCCACCGAAAGAGAACAAGAAATGGAAGTGCAGCATCTGAAGAACAGATACTACACTTTTAGATATCAAATTTTTTATTCACAGGAAAAAAAAAACAATTGGGAAAATGAACAAAAAATTTAGGCACAAGGCCAACTCAGAAAAGAAGGGTGGATGGTGAGGTTGGGTGGATGGTGAGGTTGGGTGGATGGTGAGGTTTCTATTGGAAATTTTGAAGGATACTATATTTTGATCTTGGCCAAAAGGTCGAGACACACAGTTGTAAGGAAAAGGGTAATGACCAACATCTGAATTCCTGACAGTGACGGGAGCATAGGTTGAAACGACTTTTCCTAACGAAAAACAAAAAAGCATCAGTAAATAGCAACAACTCGGGAACAAATTCTAAAAATAAAAATACTAAATTTTATTTAACCAAAAGTAGTTTATTTTTACATATGGAAGACTAGCAGGGTGAAAGGGTGCCCAACTTTGCCTGGACATAAAATACACTTAAATATGATATTTTAATCTGTACAGATTCTGTATATATTATTACAGAGTCATTATTATAGAGTCATTATTATAGAGTCATTATTATAGAGGCATTATTATAGAGGCATTATTATAGAGGCATTATTATAGAGGCATTATTATAGAGGCATTATTACAGAGTCATTATTATAGAGTCATTATTATAGAGTCATTATTATAGAGGCATTATTATAGAGGCATTATTATAGAGGCATTATTATAGAGGCATTATTATAGAGGCATTATTACAGAGTCATTATTATAGAGTCATTATTATAGAGTCATTATTATAGAGTCATTATTATAGAGGCATTATTATAGAGGCATTATTATAGAGGCATTATTACAGAGCCATTATTATAGAGTCATTATTATAGAGGCATTATTATAGAGGCATTATTATAGAGGCATTATTACAGAGGCATTATTATAGAGTCATTATTATAGAGTCATTATTATAGAGTCATTATTACAGAGTCATTATTATAGAGTCATTATTATAGAGGCATTATTATAGAGGCATTATTATAGAGGCATTATTATAGAGGCATTATTATAGAGGCATTATTATAGAGGCATTATTACAGAGTCATTATTATAGAGTCATTATTATAGAGTCATTATTATAGAGGCATTATTATAGAGGCATTATTATAGAGTCATTATTATAGAGGCATTATTATAGAGGCATTATTACAGAGTCATTATTATAGAGTCATTATTATAGAGTCATTATTATAGAGTCATTATTATAGAGGCATTATTATAGAGGCATTATTATAGAGGCATTATTACAGAGCCATTATTATAGAGTCATTATTATAGAGGCATTATTATAGAGGCATTATTATAGAGGCATTATTACAGAGGCATTATTATAGAGTCATTATTATAGAGTCATTATTATAGAGGCATTATTATAGAGGCATTATTACAGAGTCATTATTATAGAGTCATTATTATAGAGTCATTATTATAGAGTCATTATTACAGAGTCATTATTATAGAGTCATAATTTCAAAATTAAAAAAGAAAAAACGTAAAAAGAAAGTATTCGGATGGCATCAGCTAGAATCGAAACCGAAAGCATTCAAAGCTGGTGACGTTACCACTGTACCAACGTGACACGCATATGAGTTGATTAAAAATTAAAAATTAAAAATAAACTGAAAGGAATATACAAAATAACGATTTTTTTTTTTTTCAATTTTGACAAATTTTTGACGCCTTAAAAACTATTTTAACCGGCTAGTCTGTAAAAAATCCATTCATTTGAGGCCCCTAGCGCCGCTCTATGACTTTTAGTTTCGGAAGAGATAGAGTTTGAAAATATGGAGAGAGACAAATGTATAGCCTTTTATATATTAGATATATTATTTTAATTTAAAATATATATTTATAGAAAGATTTTTTGTAAAAAAAAAAAAATATATATATATATGTATATGTGTATATGTATATATGTATATATATATATATATATATGTATATAATTGTATATGTATATGTGTATATATATATATATATATATATATATATATATATATATATATATATATATATATATATATTACTAATTTCTTTGATGCACAAATAATACAGAAATAGAAAAGAAAATGTAAAAAAACAGAATTAGAACGAGAGTTCAGTTTATTTGTTTAAAAAAAAAATTATTTGGTTTCTTAATTCAAAACTTATTCAAATTCACAATCGTTTAGAAAAGGAACAATTTAAATGTAAAAAAAAAAAGGTGTTATTTCAGAAGTTTTTATTTTTTTTTTATTTTAACATTTTATATTTTTGGACTAAAACTAAATATACTATTAAGTGAACGAAAGAATCTTGCAAAGAATAATTTTTTATTTAGAATTCGATTTACTTTTGAAAAAAGTCAAAAGCACAGAAAAATCTGCAACTTTTAGTTTCGGAGGAGATAGAGTTTGAAAATATGGAGACAGACAGACAGACAGACAGACAGACAGACAGACAGACAAATAGCCTTTAGATGTGTAATTTGTATTCAATCCTGTATGTTCATGATCTCCCATAAGCATGCAATTAATAAGATTAAAGTCCATCAATAAAGCGATGCAATTATCTATCTATATAAGAGCCAAGTACGTCTAAGGATGAAGTACTGTTGCCACATCTGGGCAGGAGCTGCTAGAAAGGACTTATCCTGCCTTAATAGAGTTCAAAATAGACTTTGTAGCCTCGTAGGAGATGTCCTTTTCTCTTCCCTACAATCTCTTTCTCGTAGAAGAGATGTTGTGAGTTTGTCTCCGCTTTATCGTTATTTTCATGGCAAGTGCTCGGCTGAGCTCCAATCTATGGTCCCCCCTCGCCAGACTTTCACTAGAAACGCCCGTCTAGCAGAAAACACTCACTAATTTCCCCCACTCTTTATCTGTGCCTAAACCTAAACGTAGATTCCATGAGCAAAGCTTCTTTCTTAGAACTGCACGCACGCCTGTGGAATTATCTTCCGTTTTCCTGCTTTCCAGCTGACTGCAATATGGTTGTCTTCAAGTCTAATGTAAACAAGTTTTTGATGAACCGTTTAATATAAGTTAACAAATTTACCGAATTTCCATTATTAACGATTACCATATTGTCTAATTTCTACTGTACACTCTTTAACCCTTATCCTCGAGTGGCCTCTTAGCCTTGATAAGTGGTGATGCCTATGTAAGAAAAAAAAAAAAAGAATTAATAAAGCAGAGAAATGTACACTTTTATAAGACAAAAGTGTAGAATTATAATCCAAGCGAAAAAATAATATTTGTGTAATTGTAAAGGTATTGGCGGGAAATCTTCCGTAACTGAGGAAATCTTTCACGACTGAGGAAATCGTTATTGTCAGCATATTTTATAAAGAAACGAATATAAAGGTATACTAGGAGGATAAGAGCTTTGCGAGGAAAAATATTTGTTGTTTGCGTGAGCTTCATTGGTCAAAGATTGAGCAAATTATCCGTTGCAGTTTGAATTTTGGTATTCTTCGTGGTGCAGTTTTACATCTTTTTAACGGAGTCAGACATGTGTTATAATTACGGGCAGCGGCAAAGTAACTTGCAAAGATATTGTCTGGAACTGATTTGTTTTTGGCGAGCCAGGCCTTTTATATTGATTTTCTAGAATGTTCCGTCCTATTCATTGTCTATATGCGCGAATAGACAAAAATATAGTCCCATGGATTTGTGTGTAAAAAAAGTTGCATCACAACCATGATTCTACGCACTGATAGAATTGCGTGGGTGAACGGTGGCAAAACCAAATTGTTCCTGAAATGACTAAATTCTGTCCCAATACATTTCTCTGATTACGGGACGAGTGACTTGATTTAGCTTGGTCACTACATAGTTAACCACTGAACCACCGTCATCTCCGAATGATTTTAGTGATGTTTTATTTTTTTAAAAGTGTATTTACCCGTTTAAAAATGTTTTTTAAATGTGTTTTAAAAATTTTTTTTAATGCGTTTTACGACTCCCCCTTTTTTCATATATATATATTCTATTATATATATAAAATTGAACGTGTGTGTGTGTGTACATTTCCCTACGCAATAACTCTGTCAATTTTCAGTCTACAGACTCGAAATTTGATACACAGGGTACTGAGATTTGGGAAAATCTTTATAATACGTTTTCGGCCAGAAATTTGGCTGTTAAGGGGTCAAATTTCAACGATTTGACCTTTGAGAACTCTACCAAACTTCTCCGCCAATTTGGGGTCTAAACACTTGAAATTTTAGATATAAGTTCCTTGGACATGGATCTAACTTAATAACTTAATTTGAGCCCAAAACAATAAATGTTAAGGCGTCATAATAGGGGTCAAAGTTAAAAAAATTGACCATTTTTTTTTTTTTTTTTGCACAACATACACCTTTAAACACCCGGGCAACGCCGGGATGAAACGCTAGTATATAATACAACTAACACCGTTTATTTCCTATGAGATGTCATGATGTAGACACCCAGCAATAGCTTAAGTAGGTTAATATGCATGATAGCCAAATGCAGTCATTTTTGGACCAGTTTTAGAAATCCCTTACCAATTTCTTAGATAACTGAAATAATAAAAAAAATGACCACCATCCGTAATACTCATCTATCGCCTAACCGTGACTGTTATTGTACTTTAATCTGTGACGTCAGCAGTTCTCGTAACTTTAGAGGAACGGTTTTCTATTTGCGTAGGCCATACTCGAGTAGGTTAATATGCCTGATTGTCTGACATATTTATTATTAAATGTATTAATTTTTATTAATTATATTATTTTTATTAATATATTGAATTTTGAAAAATATAAACCAAAATAGGGAATATTATAGCTATCCGTGCGAAAGCAGCAAAAAATGTAACGCTCATCATCATCATCATCATCATCATCATCATCATCACCATCATCGTCGTAGTGATAATCATCATCAGCAGCAGGAGCAACTGTGACCTCGACCTTGCCAACATCCGGGCAATAAATCCTACGCGCGAAATGTCCTCCTTCCTCAAGTAAACACACACAGTTGTTGGTAAGTGAATGTCCTCACCATTTTATATATATCAACCCCCGAAATACATCATCGTTTCTATTTTAATCTGTCATTTATCAACGATCGATGCTTGTTGAAGACGTTTAAATTTCAATTCGCAGCCATAACTTCTCTCATTTTCCTAGTTTGTTTTTTTCGTTTCTCTTTCGAATTGCGTGAGTGTTTTTAGGTGCGTGTTTTTGTTTAAAAAAAAAAAACCCTCGAAGAATTCCTTCGTTTTTTTTTAAACGAAAATAATTTGATCGCTGCGAGAATTATTTGACCCCTTTCTTAGCCAGACCCTCTTTTTGTACGATTTAAAAAAAAAAAAAAAAAACGAATCTTCATATCTTATCTTACGTGGTTACATGTGTTTTTTAGTTAGTTTATTATTATTGTTGTTTGTGCTTCTGTTGTAATTTTTTTAGATTAAAAAAAAAAAAACTGCAAAGGGCGACAACATCCAATTTTTGAAAGATTGTCCCATTTTTATTTTTGTTTTATTTATTTATTTTTTCTTCGTTTATATTTTAACTTGATGAAAAAACGATTTTACAAACCTCAAGGCGGAGAAACGAAAAATCACCATCAACCAAAACATTCTTTACCACATCGCAAGTCTATTATTAATCTTTAGAAGTGCCTTTAAAATTTTAAGAGGTCTACTAAAAATATATACAACGTCGGAATAATATATTTATTTGAATCCAATTTTTTTTTTTTTATGTTTATTGGTGTTTTAAAGTTCAGGTGAAAACATTACGTACTTACTTGTCGTGTCGAAATTAATTTAAATTACAAAACAGGTCCATTTGAAAACTACATACAAGTAAAAAATGGAATGTATCGAGTTTAATCGTATGCAATTACTGTAGAAGAGTTATGCGACTAATTCTGTATGACAAACTGACTTATCTCCCTTTATATTAAAAGTCCGCCAAAACAATTGAGTGATTAAAAAATTTTTTTTTATTGTTATTAAAAAAAAATATACACATCTTATACTAGATCATTTTGGTACTGCACTTATGGTACTGTGCTGAAATAATGACGTTATTATTTAGAAAGTCATTCTTAACATAAGGAGGGGAGGGTGTTTTGTAATTATGTACTTTCACTTAACAATTTAATAATAAAAAAAAGATACTTTAAAACTTGAAAATACTATCTAAAAAATAGCACGGTAACATAAGTGCATAATCACCTAATGTTTTAATGTTTCTTTGGATATGAAATACAAATATTTTAAGACTAAAAAAAAAAATGTCGCTATTTGATATAAATTTTATTATCTCATGCCTTTTTAATTATTTTCTTTTTTTAACTTAAAGCGTCATTTTACTGATCTCAGAGATTTTTGTATTTTTTTTTAAATGAATGTTTATAAATTGTATAAATGTAGGAGCTCGTCAGTTCGATTGTGAAGCGAAGTGCGCGCCCGAATATTTGAGGAGAGGAGAGTTATTCCTCGAAAATAATAATTCTCAGTATTTTAAAACTAAAACAGTTTGTCATTATTTTGAAATGAGGTTATTGTATTTTTTTTTTTTTTTCTGTTTAGTTTGCTTTTTTGAGTGTGCGTTATTATTATTATTATTATTATTATTCAAAAACATTAACGCTCAGAAATTGAGACTTCGTAATGAAAAGTGGTTTATTTCGTTTCCAGTAGTAGGTGGAGATCCTCTCCTCCTTCCATTCTCATTTCTCCTCCCACTTCTTCATTATCCTTTCTCCTACTCAATCATTATCCTCTCTTTCCCACTCTCACCCTGTCTCTCATTCCTGTACCTTCTTATTCTCTCTCCGTTACTCTTTCTCTCTCTGTCATTCCTTCACCTTCCTCTTTCTTTCCTCACTCCTCTCTCTCCCTCTACCCTCCCACTACTCTCCTCTCCCACTACTCTCCTCTCCCACTACTCTCCCCTCCCACTACTCTCCTCTCTACCCCTCTACCCTCCCACTACTCTCTACCCCACTACTCTCTTTGACTCCTTCCAACCCCCTCTCTATACTCATTCCAACCTCTTATACACTCTCCTCTACTCCACCTCTCCTTCCACCCGCATCTCTTTTTTCTCCCTCACCTTTCCTCTTCCTCTCCATTTTTACATTTCCCTTCACTTTTCTGCTTGTTAGCTTTATCCGTCTTCACTCTACCTCGCCTCGAGGGGGAGAGAAGGTCTAATTGATGCAATCAGCAGACCCCCCCCCATCATATCCCTAAAATATTCTTGATTTCCTCTAGGAGTTTTTACTTAAAAAAAAAAAAAAACGAATTTTTTCACATCTATCTTTCTATATTTACTTAGTATGCTACTGAGAATTATTGTTGCTGTGTCACAACCAACTGTAGGAATGCAGGTGCAAATTACTAAATGTTTAAATAATATATATATAATTTTTTGCTTAAGATGGGGGGTCCGAAAATCCAGCCTCGTTCTGAGTTCGGGGAAAGGTGGGTTACGTGGTACTCTGTCACCGGTGTCGAAGCAGAATCTAGCCCCTTTGAATAAAGTACCGAGTTGTTAACTTGAACTGCGAACAACAGAAAAACGCAAAAGGTTTAGGTGGGTTTGTATTACTATACACATAGACTCGAAAAAGTTGTCAAAAAACAAATATATAACAAATAAATGTTATCAAAGGTAAGATAAGTTACTTTTCTACCAAACTGGATATATTTTTCGTGTTTTTATTCAATGTAACATGTTTATTCAGCTCGAAAATCATACAGTGTTTACCGATGTATTGGAAAATTCAAGATGGCGTCGGATTCTCTCTTTAACACGGTAAGTTTGGGAAAAGGTGTTATAAATAGAAAACTAGATAAAATACTGCTAAAAACTAACTCAATGCATGTTAATGTGACATAGGTTGACATATATTCAGCGGGTTTTTAATAGTATTTTGTCTAGGTTTTATTTATAACATCTTTTCCCAAACTTACCGTGTTAAAGAGAGAGTCCGACGCCATCTTGAATTTTCCAATACATCGGTAAACACTGTATGTTTTTCGAGCTGAATAAACATGTTACATTGAATAAAAACACGAAAAATATATCCAGTTTGGTAGAAAAGTAACTTATCTTGCCTTTGATAACATTTATTTGTTATATATTTATTTTTTGACAACTTTTTCGAATCTATGTGTACAGTAATACAAACCCTATTATTAAACAGTTCAAAGAATTGGATTTTTTTTGTATTTTTTACGATAAAAACGGCTTTCGATGTTGAGGGTGCTTATTTCGAAAGCCGTTCTTAACAAGGTTTTATGGTAAAAACGGCTTTCGAGTTTGGGGGTGTTTATTCTGAAAGCCGTTTTTAACATTTTGAAAGAAAATTGTGGAAGTGGACCTATTTTTATCCTGCGTGCATAGAAACATGGCCGCCGGTGAATTACAGTGCACTGCATAATACATGACTTAATATCTCGAAAACTACTTGTCTCTGCCAAATTTTAATGGGGGTTTTCTTATTCAGCATAGTCAAAAACATTTAAAAGTCATTTTAAAGAAAATTGTGGACGTGGATCCAATGTAAAAAAAATAAATAAAAAAAAACATGCCAAATTGCTTCTTGTTTTTCTTGCCTTTGGTAGCATTTTTTTGTTGTATATTAAGGTTTTTGGGTTTGTATTACTGTACACAGATTCGAAAAAGTTGTCAAAAAACAAATATATAACAAGTAAATGTTATCAAAGGCAAGATAAGTTACTTTTCTACTTAACTGGATATGTTTTTAGTGTTTTTATTCAATGTCACATGTTTATTCAGTTGTATTGGAAAGTTAAAGATGGCACCCGACTCCTCTTTGACACTGTAAGTTTGGGAAAAGCAGTTAAAAATTAAAAAAACTAGACAAAAAACTGTTAGATTCGCTCAATATATGTCACCTGACATATATTCGGTGGGTTTTTAACAGAATTTTGTCTACTTTTTATTTTTAACTCCTTTTCCTAAACTTACCGCGTCAAAGAAAGAGTCGGGCGCCATTTTTAATTTTCCAATATATCGGTAAACACTGTATGTTTTTCGAGCTGAATAAACATGTTACATTAAATAAAAAGGTTTTGTATTACTGTACACATAGATTCGAAAAAGTTGTCAAAAAATAGATATATAACAAATAAATGTTATCAAGGGCAAGATAAGTTACTTTTCTACCAAACTGGATATATTTTCTGTGTTTTTATTTAATGTAACATGTTTATTCAGCTCGAAAACCATACAGTGTTTACCGATGTATTGGAAAATTCAAGATGGCGTCTGACTCTCTCTTTAACACGGTAAGTTTGGGAAAAGGTGTTATGAATAAAAAAAAACTAGACAAAATACTATTAAAAATCCGCTCAGTATATGTTACCGTGACATAGGCTGACATATATTCGGCGGCTTTTTAACAGTATTTTATCTAGTTTTTTTATTTATAATACCTTTTCCCAAGCTTACTGTGTTGAAGAGAGAGTCAGACGCCATCTTGAATTTTCCAATACATCGGTAAACACTGTATGTTTTTCGAGCTGAATAAACATGTTACATTAAATAAAAACAGGAAAAATATATCCAGTTTGGTAGAAAAGTAACTTATCTTGCCTTTGATAACATTTATTTGTTCTATATTTGTTTTTTGACAAGTTTTTTCGAATCTATGTGTACAGTAATACAAACCCAACTTTTTCCATTTTTCTGTTGTTCAAAGTTAACAACTCAGCATTTTATTCAAAGGGGCTAGGTTCTGCCTCGACACCGGTGACAGAATTCACATAACCCACCTTTCCCCGAACTCAGAACGAGGCTGGATTTTCGAACCCCATCTTTGTACCTTAGTTGGAAGAAAAACAAAACGTCGGTTTCCGTACAGACATTTGATAGGCACAAATGCAAAATGAATGCCGATGCTCAAAATATATAAACATTTTAACCTATCCCTTTACTTAAAAAAATCACCAAAACTCTGGAAATTAACCAATTTTAATTAAATTTTCAGTATTTATCAAATAATGAACACAGAATACAATGAACCAATTATTTTTATTTGAATCTTAGTGGAAATGTATTATTTTGTTTAAACAAAAAATACCTTTTTTAAAGTTATGGTTTTCTGTAGTAAAAACAAAAATGATTGGATTTATTTTTGCTTTTTTTTTTATGAAAATAAAGCATCGTAAATTATAACAATTAAAAAGTTATTTAAGTTTTACAGGAACATTACGAAAAAAGACCCTAAAATCCGTATTAATGAATTCAGTATAACTCTAGAAAAAAAAAAAAAAAAATTAAATTCTTGAACTACCGATATTATCACTGAATTGAGCATTCATGTTTATTTAAAAAAAAAAATACAAAAAAAATTTCGGCACTTAATGACGAGTGTCGACCTTGCAAAACATTTGTCTCTTTAGCCATGAAAAACTTTTTCAGGCCAAAATAAATTTTTAAAAAAGCCAAAGAAAATGCCAAATTGATTTTAAACTCTAAATTAATCGAGCGTGTTTTCTCTTTTGCCTTCTTTTTTTTTCTTTGAGTAAATTTCATTCATATTTTTATTTTGTGCTTGTTTTTTTTTATTTTATTTCATTTAAATTTATTTTAATTCATTTTAAATTTATTTTTATAATAATTCATTTAAAATTCATTTTTATAATAATTCATTTCAAATTTATTTTCATTTTAATTCATTTTAAATTTATTTTCATTTTAATTCATTTTTTATTTCATTCTAAATTTGTTATTTTCTTTCATCCAAATATTTTTTTGTACATTTATAATAAAAAAAATGCTTACGCAACTATTTGAGTGGACAAAGGACTTCGATTCTTCTTATAATTTAAAGAAATAATTTAAATTATTTCTTTAAATTATAAGAAGCAACGTCATCTGAACCCCCTTCTTAAAAGTCGTTAAATTTATTTTTTATCAAATTTTCTGCTGTTATAATTTAAGTCTGTAATCTATATATATAAAGTGGAAATGTATGTGTGTTCGCTTTTTGTGTATGTCTTCAAAAGGCTTTTTTCCGGTGGATTCTCGAGGCCGTCGCTCATTTTTAAAACTTTTTATATCACGTCTAAATGATAATATCTATGACTTAACAATGGTGGTCGCCTCTCTATTTAATTTACCCGATTTTGAAACGTTAATTATTCGACATTTTCGGATCTGCACGTGTTACATTCGTTTTTCGGTATAAAAAAAAAAGCGAACTCGATTTGAAATACTGGCCAACGGCCAGTGGTCTCTAGAAAGCTATGTAACGTTTGGTCAATGTCGGCTTCGTCATATCAGACGGTTGCTTTCATTTCGAGACAAGACACTCCCCTTAATAAACAGGGAGCTGTTTTTTTTTCAAAGTTAGTTAAAAACAAACAAACCGGTTTATTGACCTCATTAAAAACTGTCCCGCAGAAAATGTTAATTGCTGAATAGCTATCGCTTACCATCACCGCATGTGCATTAAGCTTTTTCGTATAAAAAAAACAGACTCGCGTTAAATAAAACAGTCCCGCACTCAAAGTTCACGTTAATAACTCGTCAAAAACGGGCACCTGTTTTTTTTTTTTTTTTTTTTTTTCTTCACATTTTACTATTTTTTAACTGAGCGTCAAGGCGTCGTTTTTTTTTTTTTTTTTTTTAACAACCAACGATTTTTCTTTTTATTTACCCAAAACCACACACACCTCCAAACCGGGCAACTCGCTAGTCTATGATAATCGCCGGAAAAAAGGATAAAAAAAACAAAAAAAACAATGCATTTTTAGGGAGGGCACTCTCGTACAGGTCCGCCATTTTTATTAATATAAACAAATTAACATGGTCACGACATCGGACATGCTAATGTTTCGGACAAAGGATTGGTTCTATAATTTATAAAATAGACGTCTTTTTATCTATTAATTCTGTTTTTGATCCTTTCCAATTTTTGAATAGCGGTCTTCACTTCTGGCATATTTATCATAAGTCCGAGTACTTTCCAACCCTTTTGGATAGATTAATCTAACAAGTTTATAACATTTTTTTATAAATTCATGAATCCAGAAGGATTTGAAAGTACTCAAACTTGCTATAAATATGGCAATTATATCAGCCAGTTCCTGCCACACATTTATTTATATAAACATAAAAAAATGAAAGTATATCTTGCTCTGTTTATTATTGAGCACTCAGTTAACCTTTGTTGAATTCATTGTTTTTATCTTCAAATAGTGTTGGGACGATTAATCGGAAAAATTTGTGCCTAATTTCCGATGCCAAAAACTATTCTTTTATAGATTTTTTTTTTTTTTTTTTCGTAAGCTTAATTCTCCATTGCTGGCACTAATGATAGAATCATGATTGATTATTGATTTTAAACAACGTGTAAAACTAGAATCTGTAGATTCCAGCATGAATGTTTTTTTTGTGAAAATACATGCACATATCACATTAGTTTTTACAGTATCCCTCCCCTTAAAAAAAATAACCAACCCAAAAAATCGGAATCAATAATTTAGCGCAGAATCGGTAATTGTATCTGATTCGGGGAAAAATAGTGGAATCGTCCTATCACTAATGTGTGTGTGTGTGTGTTTTGTGTGTGCTTGTGTTTTGTGTGTGTGTGTGTGTGTGCTTGTGTTAGTGTTTGTTTCTCTTTAGTCATCTGCGTTCATGTTTTAATTTGAGCTGCTTATGGTGGGTGAGTTTTATTTATTTATTTATTTATTTTATTTTTTTTTTACAAAGGAGTCCACTTATCAAAGCTCAGAGTCCACTCGAGGATAAGAGTTAATAAGTGTACAGTGGTCAATGGGACATTAATGACGTAGTAATTGTTAGGAGTGGAAATTTGACAAATTGGATTACTTAAGGAGATGGCTCATCAAGAATTTGTTTACGTTGGACTTGAAGACGACCATATAATAGTCAGCCAGAAAGCAGGCAAACGGAACAGCGTTCCACAGGTGTGCAGTTCTAAGAAAGAAGCTTTGTTCATAGAATCGACGTTTAGGTTTAGGCACAGATAAAGAGTGGGGGGGGGGAAATTATTGATCGTGGTTTTGGCTAGACGGGTGTTTTTCCTGGAAGTTTGGCAAGGGGGGGGGGGGCGTGGACTGGAGCTCATTGGGTATCTCCTAATAGGAATGAAATAATATAAATAAGACATGACCCCCTTCCCCCCCCCATCTTGGATCTAATTGATATGCATATCATTTAATGAATATTTAATGAGGGGGGGATAGTGGGAGTAAGAGATTGCGAGTGTTCATTTCTTCTTTTTCTCTCACTAATAATTGGATTACCTCATCTTTTTCAATTAAAGTGTGTGATTTCCAATCGTCGCCATGAACTAATCTTTACATATCCAACGATGCTCGGGAATCTTTTTTTATTTTATTTATTTTTTCAATAGAATTTTTAAAAGTTGACTAGGTTCTTGTTTCCAATTGAACCTATAAAAAAAAACACCCACACAGAAAAATTCTTTACGTACCTGTTACGGAACGGAAATGTCATATTCCAAAAATCGTGTAAATTTATCAAGTAGTTTTAAAAAAAAATTTTTTTTTAAAGAAAATCATGTTTAAACGATTTAAAGCGATCACTGTGAAATCAGTAGCATTGGAATGCAAATTTCACAAGTTTTAATTATTGTGGACTTATCTGCCTTTGTTTTTAAGATGGCGACGCGAGACTACCCTTTCTTTAACTTGCTCATAAATTTGATTTTTTTTTAGTTTAAAAATAAAACTATTTGATCAATTTACATGTTTTTTTTTGTTTTTTTTAATATAACATCTTCGTTCCGTGACGAGTACGTACATTATATTTTTTGTTTAAATTTTTGTTTTCTTTGTGTTTGTTAAGCCAGTCGACAGATCGATTTTTTAAATGTCATTTGAAGTAAAAACAATATTACGTACATAATTGTCATGTCCAGTGGTTATTATGTTTTGTTTTTGTAAACTAAAGAATATAAAAATTTACGATTTTTAGCAATTATTATAATAACAAAATCTCGGTAGTCGCCCTTGAATTTTAACACATTTTAAAACCACACGGTGGCTTCCATTTCGCTAATCATAACATTTGATTTTCTTAGTTAAAAAAGATACTTGATCAATTTATGTGATTTCAGTAATATATCTTCATTCCATGATGAGTACGGATTTCATAAAAAATTTGTATTCTTTTTAAAGTCAAATTCTAAATAAGGACTGTTTTTGTAAATTTAATGTAATATATCCAAAAATTACGAAAATTCATTGAGTAAAAATACTGCTGTTGTGTTTTTAATAATAAAAAAAAAGTCCATCGCTATGGTCTTAAAAAAAAAGGTTTGCCATTAAAGTGTCGAAAAGGGAGATAACTATGTCTCCTTGTATTAGCAATGTTCAAGTGTTTACATCTAAGAAAAATGCGATTTCTCCCAATTTTCCGGAAAAATTACTTTTTAACTATATATAATTTTCTACTCCATGTCATTTTTAAATATATTATTTTCGACATGACAAGTAAGTACTGTTTTTGCTTAAAACCACATATTTGAAAAAGATCGATTCTTTCTTAACAAGCACAGTTTTCTTTTAATTATGCTGACGAACCGGATTTAATTATAACGATATCGTTTGGTCATTAAATTATTAATGAAACCAAATTGTTAAGAGTACTTAGGCAGAACGTGCTGGTTTTTAGATAGGATTTTAAAGTCCAATTCAATTTTTATGATATCTTAATTACCTTGTATTAAATTGTTAGGTGAAAGTACTTAGAAAACGCCCCCCCCCCTTCATGTTATGAATGGGTTTCTAAATAACGTTATTAGGTAAATTTTCAGATTAGGTCTACCTACCTCCACAATTGTCTTTTAAAGGACGACTTTATAGGTTTTTGACTATGCTGAATACGAAAATCGCATTGAGATTTTTCAGAAATAAGTAGTTATCGAGATATAAAAAGTTGTATTATGCATTGTATTGTTTGGCGGCCATCTTTTTTACGCGCATGCGCGCACCATAAACAAATCTACTCATCTATGACTGACACTGCACGCGCGTACAAAAGATGGCCGCCAAAGAATACAATGCATAATACAACTTTTTATATCTCGATAACTACTTATTTATGCAAAATTTCAATGTGATTTTCGTATTCAGCATAGTCTATAAAAGGTGTCATTTAAAAGAAAATTCCGTTATTATTTCAGCACGGTCCGTGTACTGCATAAATAATATTTATTAAATATTTAAATATGTATAAACCAATAACTTATTGTTGTTAGAGAGTGAAAAAATAAATATACCACAAATAACTGTTACCAAAGGCAAGATAAGTTACTCTTCTACCTACCTGGATAATTTTTTTGTGTTTTAACTTATTTTAAAGCGTTTATTTACTTTGCAAACAAATTGTTGTCTAGTAGAACGAAAAAGATGGCCGTCTCCTTAAAGCCATGTCGACCCTCGATAATCACTCAAAAATCGTAAATTAAACAAAATACTGGTAGAAAACCATCCAATAAATGACACCATTTTGTACAGAAAATGTAATCTTCTATTAGTATTTTGTTTAAATTTTCGACTTTTCACCGATTATTGAGGGTCAACATGGCTGTATTGAGACCATCCTTTATTTTTTGAATCAACCGATTTGACATTACTTTTGTTTCAAAGTAAATAAACGCTGTAAAATAAGTTAAACTCACAAAACAGTTCTTATTTAGAATACAGTCCTGTATGTGGATGACATGTAATTATTACTTTAATTATTTTTTTAATACACACAGACACTAGTGTTTCATCCTTTCGGGAATCATTAGCGTAGGGTGACACACTTCAAGTCTACACAAACTTTCTGTAAGATCACTGAAATTATTTTGAGTTGATTTTATAAAATTATTTGTAAATAATACGTTCACTTAAAGTTTAAAATGTAACGTCAAGTCTCATTGTGCTCTAAAAAGAAACATTCATTTCGAATATGCCCCTGTCATATCAAAGAACCTACTGTTGATTTTATGAAATTATTTTTTACATAATCAACTTGGATTAAAGTTAAACGCACAAAAGTCAAGTATCATGGTTCAATATATATATTTTATACTTAAAAAGAAACATTCATTTCAAATGTGCCCCTGTCATATCAAAGAACCTACTGTTGATTTTATGAAATTATTTTTACATAATCAACTTGAATTAAAGTTAAACGCAACAAAAGTCAAGTATCATGGTTCAATTGTGCTCTAAAAAGAAACATTCATTTCAAACACATCTGGCTTATGAAAGAATCTACAGTCGATTTTATGGGCTGGGCTTTTCTGCTTGTGTGATGATAAAACTTCTCAAATGCACTTATGGTGTTAGGTTGTATGAAGATGGTAACTTTGGTCAAAATCGGACTTTTATTCTTTAATTCTTTATTCCTCGAGTTGCCCCTGGGCCTTGATAAGTGGTGACTCCTATGTAAAAAAAAAAAAAAAAAAAAAAAAATTTTTTTCGATACTTATCAGAAGTATTCTGATACAAAACCTACATCATAACACTCTCAGACTCATCAAATATCTTTGTGTAAAATTTCGAAGAAATTGGCCCAGCCATATCTGAGTCCATAGGGAACGACCCCCCCCATACAGTTTCTTTTGTACAAGGTGGGGCAGAGCAACTTGCTTATTTAAATTTGATTGATATTCCGAATAAGCAAATTGCTCTTCATCTCCCTGTATGATAGTAGAGATTTGGTTTGACATTAATTCTTGGCTTTTGGCCCAAGATCACAGTGTAGTATCTGTTCTGATGCCATACTTCACTTTTTCTGTCCTCAGTCAGTGGAGGAGAAATCCTTCATGACTGAGACAATTTTAATTTTTGTTCCTATCCAGAGTGCCCTTTTTGGGAGAGCGGAATTTTCCCCACATTAAAAACCCACCTTGCATCTAACTCTGCCCTCGTGGGAAGGCAAGTAAATAGGAACATTCATGCACTTTAAGAATTTTACTTCTGGTCTTTATTTCTTTTTCTTTTTCTTTTTCTTTATCTAATTTTTTCTTTTTCTATTTCTTCATCTATTTCTTTTTCTATTTCTTTTTCTTTATCTATGTTTTTCTTTTTGCTTTTCTTTTTCTTTTTCTAATTTTTTTTTTGTTTTTCTTTATCTATTTCTTTTCTTTCTTTTTCGTTTTTTTTCTTTTCTATTTCTTTATCCGTTTCTTTTTCTATGTCTTCGTCTATTTTTTCTTTTTCTATTTCTTCATCTATTTTTTTTTTCTATTTCTTTTTCTTTATCTATGTTTTTCTTTTTGCTTTTCTTTTTCTATGTTTTTCTTTTTGCTTTTCTTTTTCTAATTTTTTCTTTTTGTTTTTCTTTATCTATTTCTTTTCTTTCTTTTTCTTTTTTTTTCTTTTCTATTTCTTTATCCGTTTCTTTTTCTATGTCTTCGTCTATTTTTTCTTTTTGTTTTTCTTTATCTATTTCGTTTCTTTATTTCTTTTCTATTTCTTTATTTATTTCTTTTTCTTTATTTCTTTTTCTCTATTTCTTTTCTTTCTATTTTTCTTTTCCTTTTCTTTATTTCTTTATCTATTTCTTTATCTTTTTTCTTTTTTTGTTTCTCTTTTGCTTTTCTATTTCTTTATCTTTGTCTTTTTCTTTTTGTTTATCTTCTTTTTTCCTTTTCCTTTTTCTTTTAAGTTAATTTCTATCACTCCCTCCTTCCATCTTTTCCCTCGCCTTCCTCTGTGAACTGAAGCTGCTACCTCAACTGGTCTACATCTACTAACCTTCAAACTCTAATCCATTTTTCTTTCAACGTGACCATACCAACAAAGTCTTCTGTTTTGCACACATCTTGTAATATTGTCCAAATTTAATCTTCCTCTGAGGTCATTAGATCTAAGTTACACATTCATCGTATCAATCTCTTATCATTTCTCTCCATGCAACACATGTCCCCAACTCTAAATGACCAAGTTCCATTTTCATACACCATCAAATTCTGTACACATGCCAAGTAGATTCTTCCATAGCTCAACAATGATAATACTCTGTTATTAATGGCTGAAATTCCTTGAACTTAGTCTCTCAACTCCTCCTGCAATCACACTAGCACCTGCTCCATCCTGTGCTCCAATGCTATCACCAAGGTAACAAAACTTAAGAATCTCAATGGCTTCGTCATCCAGATATACTTACTCCACATCTGAGTTCTTATCCATCTCTGCTGTCTCTTAGACTTCTTGCACAAAAATTAATTTTCTTATCTCTAAGTTTCCAGACTTATTTTCGTATGGTCACTTTTTATTGATAGTACACACATGAAACTCTAGTCCCCTTCAAAGTAATCTCCTCTGGCTGCAATGCACTTGTTGTACCATTCCAACAACTTCTGGAAAGCCCATGGAAGTCCTCTTGTGTGAACGATGACCCTCATCACAGCCCTTTCATCTCCTCAATTGTCTCATAACGATAGCCTCTAAGGTTTTCCTTGAGCTTAGGGAATAACCTAAAGTCAGGGAGCAAGGTCTGGACTATAGGACGGTTGAGGAACTGTCTTGATGCGCATCTTGCTCAAATAGTCTGTGACGAGGATGGGGTTGTGGACTAATGCATTCACGTACATTTTCCGCATCTTTAGTTCCTCACAAATAATTGTGTGCACAGTTCCCACACTGACATCAAAATGTGAACTTATTGTCTCCATAGACACACGATGGTCCTTATGCATGAAATTCTTTATTTGGCCAATCAAATCTGGTGTTCTGCTTTCCTTACTCCTTCCACACCTCCCATCATCCCTTACAGACCCCCTCCCTTCTTTGAATCTTTTATGCTACTTAAAAACTGATGCTCGATTCATGCAAGATGGTCCAAAAGCAGTTTGAAGCATTCCATACGTTTCTGTAGCATTTTGTTTCCAAGATTAAAGCAGAGTTTTATTGCATATCGTTCTTGCAAAGTATCCTCACATCGAGATTGCATTTTTGAAATTCACCAACCACGACAATCGGGCTTTAGTAGAGTGTATTCCAATTCTTGCTGTGACTGTTCTTTTGAACTTGAACTCATAAAAATTGGTCGGTCATCTCATAAGATGTATAGCAATAACATATTTAATTTTCAAGAGTCTGCGACAATTTTAAATGGGTGTACAAAAGAAGTCTGGAAACTTATTGAAGGCACCTCATGACTCCATTTCATATGTTTATTCAAAGTTTACGAGTATCACAGGGCTCTACATTGCGAGTGAAACAGTTGTATTTGCAAGTAGATTTTCAAAGTGTCGACTAAAAATAATGAAACGCTTATCTTTTGGCGGTTGTATTTCTTTCACCGACAATCTTCTAAAGCTCACTATTGAATGAAAAATATCTTTTCAACTTTTTTTTATAAAACGAACAAAGTTAAATTATTTAAACAATAAAGGCTTAATAGAACAATGTACTTTTTTTTAACGAAGACTGTATAAAAAATATTTGAAGAAATCAGAATGTTTATACCTTCAAGTATCAACATAAAATTTATTGTATAAGTATACAATAAATTAACTAATTAGAATTACAATTATTAAAAAAAAAAAAACAGAAAAATCTTTATGATGTGCATACTCGTCACAGAACGAAGATGTCATATTCTAAAAATCATGTGGGTTTAGCTAGTAACTTTTCTATTTGGCTAGTAAACGAAAATATTTAGTTGTCAAAGGTCAAATAAAGATAGTCCTGTATCACAAAAGATTCAATTGCATCTGACCCCACTTTTCCACAAACTGGAGATTTTTTAATTTTTTTTTAAGGAATTTTCTAACACTACAACCATTAATTATTATTTTAATCTTAGTAATATTCATTCTCGGACCTTTATTTTCCATAGCGTTCCTCAAAGTTTTTAATTTAACATGTAAGTCTTCCTTTGTTTTTCACCGCCAAATATTAAATAATCAGTTTACAGCATCTCTTTTCCAGGCAACCTGTACAAAACTCTATTGATAATTTTTCTAAAATACAAATTACAAGCTACGGACTTGGTACAAAACCGTGATGTAGCATTAAAGCCGTCTAAAAAATGTACTGGTAATTTGAACACGACTTTGAGCATTTATGTTGCTTGAACAACCATCACTAACCATTCATTTGCCACGTTTATGCAAGATGCAACAGACAACCTCTTTTGGCACTCTGTCAAAAGCTTTCTCCATATCTAGAAAGACAAGATAGAGGTTCTTATTATTAAGGTACTATTCGTGCATTTATCTCAGGATAAATATAGCACGAGAGGTGCTTTGCCAAGGCATAAAACCAAACTGTATTTCATTTATCCTTACCTGACTTCTTATATTAAGGTAGAAATTTTAGTAATTTAAAGTTTTAAACCTAAAACACTATTAAGTCCATTACATAGGCGAGTGGCTCTTTTTTTTTTAAAGTACAACTATCTTTATGCATCTGTTGCCAAGATCACTGGTTGGATCACTCTATCGCTCCAGAAGGTATCTCACTGCCGATACAATCCTTTATCAGCTATGTCCTAAAATGGAGCACTGTTGCCACATCTGGGCAGGAACTGCTCGGCACCTCCTATCCAGCCTTGATAAAGTTCATAATCGGTTTCAAAACTTAGTAGGTGATGCCCTTTTCTATTCTCTGCAACCTCTTTCTCATAGAAGAGACATTGCAAGCCTGTCTCTGCTCTATTGTTATTTTCAGGGCAAGTGCTCGACTGAACTCTAATCTATGGTTCCTCCCTTGCTAAACTTGGACAAAAACACTCAACTAGTTATTAACTACTTTATACGATTTTTCCCACTCTATCTGTCCCTAAATCTAAATGCTGATTCCATGAACAGAGTTTTTTTCCCCCCATCACTGCCTGTCTGTGGAACATTGTTCTGCTGGCCTGCTTTTTTTTAAATTTTTTTTTAATTTTTACAAGGCCACTTATCAAGGCCCAGGGGCCACTCGAGGATAAGAGTTAAAGAGTGTACATTGGTCAAAAGAACAATATAGTAATCGTTAGAAGTGTAAATTTGGTAAATTGGATTACTTAAGGGGGGATGGCTCATCAAGAACTTGTTTACATTGGACTTGAAGACGACCATATTGTAGTCAGCTGGAAAGCAGGTAAATGGAAGAAAGTTCTGCAGGTGTGCAGTTCTAAGAAAGAAACTTTGTTCATGGAATTTGCGTTTAGGTTTAGGCACAGATAAAGAGTGGGGGAAATTATT
This sequence comes from Euprymna scolopes, assembly GCF_053919585.1. Classification (NCBI taxonomy): domain Eukaryota; kingdom Metazoa; phylum Mollusca; class Cephalopoda; order Sepiida; family Sepiolidae; genus Euprymna; species Euprymna scolopes. Next base: position 105,457,395 of record NC_136504.1, read on the forward strand.
GATAGTGTTTACAGCCAGACGAGTGTTTTTCGTGAATGTTTCGTGAACCATAGATCAGAGCTCAGACGAGCACTTGCTATGAAAATAACGATAAAGCAGAGACCGGCTTGCAAAGTCTCTTCTGTGAGAAAGAGGTTGCAGGGAAGAGAAAATGGCATCTCCCATTAGGCTTCGAAGTCTATGCTGAACTCTGTCAAAGCAGGATAGGGTGTTTCTAGCAGCTCCTGCCCAGATATGACAGCAATACTCCATCCTTGGACGTACCTGACTCTTATATAGGTAGAGAATTACATCAGCAGGTAGATATCTACTGGATCGATAGAAGGATCCCATCATTTTTCCAGCGACCTTGGCAACGAATTTGATGTACGTGTTTCATTTTAGATCAGGAGTGAAGGCCAAGCTCAGAAGCTTGTCAAAGCTTCCTGGTTGAATACAACCTAGCCTTCAAGTCCAATGTAAACAAGTTCTTGTTGAACCATCCCCATAAATAAACAAATTCCACCCAATCTACACCATTAACGATTACTACACTATCAACTTACATTCGTTAACCCTTATCCTCGAGTGGCCTTCGGGCCTTGATAAGTAGTAACTCCTAAGTAAAAAAAAAAAAAAAAAGATACACAAAATTATTGTGTACAACAAATTTAAAATGTACAAACATCACAAATCAAATTGCCAATCATCATAAATATTTAGCTAATTTGGAGAAACCTGAAAAAAAAAAGAAGAAAAATGTATAAATAACACAAGAGAAAGAATTGTACTTTTTTTTTATGGCAATCGCTTCGGACAAGGCATGAAGCCATTTGATATAAGGATCTTTACAAAAACAGAAGAAAACAATATTTTAATGGCAAAAACTAGCCAATGATCATCATATTCTTTTACTCCATCTCAAGATTAATTGTCGGACAGTGTCCGAAGCATCCCTTAAGTTTAGGAGAAAATAAAAATTATAAAAAAGAAAAAGTAAGTCTTTGAATTTCAACAAAGTTTTGCACTATATATATATATATATATATATATATATATATATATATATATGCACACACATTTTGTATAGTTTACATAGATTTTAATGGAAATCAGATTCCAGAGCACAAATAAGCTCAATATTCAAACCTTCAAATAGTTATTTCAAAATTTGTAATAAGATTTGCTATAAATAAAATACCAAATCAGTTATGTCACACTGACAGTAAAAAATCACAGTATGACATGGCATTTTCTGTCATTATATATATCATACATACACGCGCACACACACACACATATATATATATCTTACACACACACACCCACACACATACATATATATATATATCTTACACACACACACACACACATATATATATCTTACACACACACACACATATATATCTTACACACACACACACACATACATATATATACATACACACACACACATACATATATATACATACACACACACACACACACATACATATATATACATACATACACACACACACCCACACACACACACACACATCTATAAAAGTGAAAATGTCTGTCTGTGTACACTTCCCTACCAAAAAACTAAATTTTCGGTTTACAGACTCGAGATTTGACATAAGGAGTATTGAGATTTGGGAAAATCGTTTTAATCAGTTTTCGGACAGAAATTTGGCTGTCAAGGGGTCAAAGTTCAACGATTTGACCTTTAAGAACTCTACCAAACTCCTCCGCCAATTTTGTGTCTAAAAACTTGAAATTTTAGATATACGTTCCTTGAACATGGATCTAACTTTATAATTTGATTTTTTGCTCAAAACAATAAATGTTAAGAGGTCATAATTGGGGTTAAAGTTTTAAAAAATTGACCTCTGTGGTCTCTACTAAATTACTCAGCCAATTTTTGGTCCAAACATTTGAAATTTTACATAAAGTGTATTCAGACATAGGGCAAGCTTTTTAATCATTTTTTGCTGAAAATTTAGCTTCCAAGGGGTCAAAGTTCGAGAGATTTTACCTTTGCAATCTCTAGCAATCTATTTTTAATCAGTTTTTGTGCAAACATTTGGCTGGCAAGAGGTCAAAGTTGAAAGAATTGACCTTTGCAGACACTACCAAACTCCTCCGCCAATTTTGGGTCTAAACACTTTAAATTTTAGATGTAAGCTACTTGGACATGAATCAAACATTTTAATTTAATTTGAATCCAAAACAATACATTCTTGATGGGTCAAAATTGGGGTTAAAGTTTTAAAAATTTGACGTCTGTGGTCTTTATCAACTTTTCTCCATGGTACTTAAGGAAGCCTATTATATAAAAAGACATTACCGTACATATCCACAGTTTTTAATATATACATGTATGCAAATAAAGTTGTGAACGGTACATAGGGCCCGAGCAAAGCCAGGTGGAACTGCTAGTATATATATATATATATATATATATTTACCAGTGGTGAAAAAACCGGACTAGAGTGCTCAATGTGTAGCCAGAGCAGTATATAGGAAATTTATTACTGTGAGTCCAGAATGAGTTTACATATTGTTTCAGCTAGAGGAAAATCCTCAAAAAGAAGAGGAAATATCCAACTAGCATCGTCAGAATTCATAGATGGATCCATCTATGAATTCTGACGATGCTAGTTGGATATTTCCTCTTCTTTTTGAGGATTTTCCTCTAGCTGAAACAATATGTAAACTCATTCTGGACTCACAGTAATAAATTTCATATATATATATATATATATATATATATATATATATATATATATATATATATATATATATATATATATATATATATATATATATTAGTGTTGGGATGATTAATCCGAATTAGGAATCGGTAAAATCATAACTTTTTGGAGTATCGGAATCGGAAAAATCTGTGTCTATTTTCCGATGCCAAAAACGATTCCTTTATCTTTTTTTGTTTGATTTTGGTTCAAGAAAAATCTTCCACTGTTGGTAGTAACAAAAAAATGATAAATATTTATTGGTTTAAATTTTCAGTAAAATTCAAATCGATAAATCACTTCCTTACAAGTGTGTTCTTACATTTGAAAAAATATATGTGCACATTAGAAGTTGTGTTTTTATTGTAATCTGGGCAAAATAACCATTTTATGGTTCTTTATTTAGAGATTTATTAAGAATTGGAATCAGTAATTTTATCAGAATTGGGAATTGTATTGGAATCGAGGGGAAAAATATTGAAATTGTCCCATTACTAATATATATATATATATATATATATATATATATATATATATATATATATATATATAAAATAAAAATTACAATTTAAATTTACCAAAATGATCCAAGATGGTAAAATTAAAGTATATTATAAATATTAAAGAATTAATATTTATAAAGTTATCTCAGCCAGATGTAAAAGCTCGATAAAACCAAATAGGAGATAGAGCTTATAATACGAGCAAACAGTTAATAAAACATGTTAAAAAACACTTTGAAATGAGTTAAAAACATATTTAATCTGAAAAGGAAACACTAGATAAATGGATAGTCCTTAATCCGCGAGTTTCGGAGAAATACTTTTCTTCTCATCAGAGGGTAGGAATTTGCAAAATGCGGGATCGGATTTTGCATGCAAAAGTATTTGATGAAACAACAAGTAAGTCAAAGATCTTACTTGATAACAAAAAAAAAATATATATATATATATATATATATATATATACACCACACATATATATATATCACATGCACACATAAATTCATATTACATACACACACACATATATACATATCACATACACACACAGTGCCACAGGGCTTATGAATAAGAACCTGAAGTCCTACTTAACTAATATTCCTGGTGAACCAAGTGCAAAAGAGATCCAGACAATTGCACTTAAGGGAACAACTAGGATACTAAAAAGAGGTCTCGGTTGGTTTCAATAAAAAGCAGGGCAATGTTGGCAGCTGGTTTGGCTGCCCCATACCCAGCATTACAATCTTCAAAGGAAGGAAAAAAAAAAAAAATACCACATGCACACAAACATATACGAGGTGCCTTCAATAATTTTCCAGGCTTTTTTCGTATGGGCACTTTTATTGATAATACACACGTGAAACTCTAGTCCTCTTCGAAGTAATCTCCTCCTGCTGCAATGCACTTATTGTACAGTTTCAACAACTTCTGGAATGCCTCATGGAAGTCCTGTGTGAGCTTGCACATGCCCCTCGTCACAGTCTCTTTCATTTCCTCAATTGTCCCATAACGACAGCTTGTTAGGCTTTCCTTGAGCTTAGGGAATAATCAAGTCACAGGAAGCAAAGTCTGGACTATAGGGAGGGTGAGGAACTGTCTTGATGCTCATCTTCGTCAAATAGTCTGTAACAAGGATGGAGTTGTGGACTTGGTGCATTGGCGCAAATCTTCCGCATCTTCAGTTCCTTGCAAATAATTGTGTGCACAGTTCCCACACTGACATCAAACTGTGCACTTATTGTCTCTATAGACACAACGTTTTTTTTTTTTCCGTAAAATTCTTTATTTGGCCAATCAACTCTGGTGTTCTGACTTCCGTACTCCTCCCACACCTCTCATCATCCCTCACAGACTTCTCGTTTTCTTTGAATCTCTTACACTATTCAGAAACGTATGCCCAATTCATGCAAGATGGTCCAAAAGCAGTCTGAAGCATTCCATATGTTTCTGTGGCATTTTTTCAAAGTTTAAAACAGAATATTATTGAATATCGTTCTTTTAAATTGTCCTCATGTTCAGATTGCATTTCTGAAATTCACCAACTGTGACAATCAGGCTTTAGTAGGATGTATTCCAATTCCTGCTGTAGCTGTTCATTTGAACCTGAAATCATAAAAATTGGCCAGTCATCTCATAAGATGTATAGCAATAACATAGTGAATTTTCAAGAGTTTATGACAATGTTAAATGCCTGTACAAAAACGTCTGGAAATCTATTTAAGGGAACTCATCTATATCAAACACACACACACACACACACACACACACACACACACACACACACACACACACACACACACACACACACACACTCCTATTTACAATGCCTCCCCACGGGACAGAGTTAGACACCAGGGTCGTTTTTTAACGTGGAGAAAAGGAACAAAAACAAAAATTGTCTCAGTCGTGAAGGATTTCTCCTCCACTGACAGAGAACAAAAAATTGAAGTGCAGCATCTGAAGAAAAATACTACACTTTGATCTTGTCCCGAAGGCCAATGTTACACACACACACACACACACACACACACACACACACACACACACACACACACACACACACACACACACACACACACACACAGATATTTATATTACATACACTTAATATTACACTCACACACACACACACACATATAATAATAATATGTCAATCACACAGGATTATACACACGCATACAAAGTTACAAATACTATAGATTTTTTTTTTCGCTGTATCAGTGATACAGCGAAAAATATCACACACAACACAGTGTATCACACACAACTCATATATATTAAACACACATTAGGTTACCAAAAATGTACTTTGTTTTGAGTATGAAAAACTTGCCATTTTTACCAAAATGCAAACAAAAAAAAAAATTTAAAAAATAACTTTGTCATTTATTAATTTTCCCCTTGAAATTTGTTCAGAAATAAAAAATATCCCTTTTTTTTATTTTTTTTATTTTTTCCCCCTGTTAGTCCGTCTGTAAATCACACCCTTCTCCCGCCTCCTTTTTTGTTTTTATTTTTATTTACCCGTCTGAAACTTTTTTTTTTTTTTTTTTTTGGTTGCCTTGGTGAACAGTTTGTATATGATGTGTCAGGTTTTTTTTTCTCTCTCCTCCTCTCTCATTTCATTCTCAACAGTCAGCTTTTAGGAAAGCCCCCTCTCTACCCCCTCCCCCCCAGCCCCCATTCTCTTTTAAAACACACTTATCCACTACTACTACTACCGTTACTGATATCATAACTTCTTTTTCGTCGTCTTCTTCCACATTGCCTTTGCTGCTGCTCCAGTCTTTATTAGTTAGGTTGGTAGAGCTAACCCACATATTACATATGCAGCCTCACAGTCACGACCTCCGCCAAGCAGGCCTGTTCAAGAAGTCTCGTTTATCTGCTGACGTCACAACTGTTGGTAACAAATCACGCCTGAGCAGATAAACAAGACGCTTCCTAAAGAACGCGTACACACTACATGTAGGAATGTGATAGTGGTAATGTTTCTCTTAAATTATTTGATCTTTGAGCAATTGTTTGGTATTTATCAAAAGTATATTGCTTGTTTTGATGGTATATCGGCCTTGCTTGACTGTGTGAATGTTAAAAAAAAAAATTGTTTTCTCAATTAAAATTATAAACAAATTTTTAGTTTTTAAAATACACGAGACAACAAAATGTTTATTGACTTTTAACACAGAAACAACTTTTTTGTTTTTTAAATTGTTTTTATTTTTAATATTGAATAAAGTTCATTTTTTTTTTTTTTGATAAATCGTGTTTCTGATTTTTCTATTTTTGAATGCATTTTTAAAAGTTTTCTAATGTATTGAAAAAAAAAACAACAACAAAAAAAAAAACAAGAAATTATCATTCAATATCAACAGTCTGTTCAGTTTACCTTGTTTGCTTACCCCGTACATGACATCATTTTTCAGGCCTGCTTTACGGAGGTCGGCCGTCCATACAGAAAAACATAAAGCGCCTTCTCTCCAACCAACTTCCTCTTACTACTACTCTCCTACTCTCATTACTACTACAGCTGCTAAACTGCCCACTCGCACTTTCAATAGGATTTGGTACACAAGAGCACAACTACTTCCTGTCCTTTTTTTTTTATATTTTATTTTATTCCATTAAATTATTTTCTTTCTATATCATTATAACTGCTGTATTTTCTGACAAGATATTATGTAATTTACGCTTTTTCGTGCTGCTTCTTCTTCCCGCCAACTACGATAGGCTTTACAGTTTCACCGTTATTGATAGTTGAGCTGTGCTTTCTAGAGGTTGCTCCTCATCTCCCAGATATTTCTGGAAAGAAGAGCAACAATACTTAACTTTTCTAAGCAAATGACGATAAAAAAAAAAAAAAAGTAGGCTGACTTTTTGTAGTCCAAAATAGCAAGTCGGGCAGCGGGCACTTTCTTCATCTGCCGTCTGAAATTACTTTAGGAAAAAAACTTTCGCTCTATCGCCATAATGAGGCGTTTTGTTTATTTTAGTTTGCGGTTTTAATATATATATATATATATATATATATATATATATATATATATATATATATATATATATATATATATATATGTTATTTCCCATCTGGTGGCAAAAATGCACTTATATATATATAGTGGAAATGGTAATTAATAAAAACTGAAGAAAGGGCTCAATACTGTTGTAGAGCAAATATGCGTTTTATTTTTTATTACCGTATCTTTCTGTTAAGTTACATTATTGTTTCAGCTACCTGTCTGTTTTTTTTTGCCGTCTGTAGCATCCTCAGACTTTTACAGGTCTGAGGATGCTACAGACAGCCAAAAAAAAAAAACGGCCAAGTAGCTGAAACAATAATGTAACTTAATAAAAATAAAACGTGTGTATATATATATATATATATATATATATATATATATATATATATATATATATATATAAACTATCTCTACTTTTATATAAAAGGAATTTTATGTGTGAGAGTTTGTTCTCTATGGACCCCGAAACGACTGGGTTGATTTTTATAAAATTTCACACAAATGTACTTTATGTATCTGGCAGTGTTCTTACATAGGTTTTCTAGTGGAATGTCTTTGATAAGTATCGGTAATCGAAAAAATCCAATGAAAGAAGATGATTTTGAACAAAGTTAACAACTTTTATAGCCTAATATCACAAATGTATTTGTGAAGTTTTATTACCACACAAGCAGAAAGGATCGGCATATAAAATCAACAGTAGGTTCCTTGATATAACAGGGGCGCGCTCGAAATGAATTTTTTTCTGTTTAGAGCACAATTAAAGCATAATACTTGATTTTTGCATTTTAAACTTTAATTCAAGCCATTATATACAAAAAATAATTTATAAAATCAGCCGTAGATTCTCTACAGTGCAATGTAGACTACAATGCATTATCAACTAAGTCACTGCAAGGGCTTTAACTCCTGATGCAGGTAATCAATCGATTCTACCGATTTTGACGACAGTAAAAATATGGAAGTGTAAAACATTCGTTGATCATCATTTAATCGAGGGCAATGTCAGGTCTCTCTACTAATGTATATATATATATATATATATATATATATATATATATATATATATATATATAAAGGGATGTTCCAAAAGTAATGTCTCCTATTTTTTATTCTGCCCAAATGGATCAGAGGGAATTGTAAAATGCATTGTTATGATGACTTATGCATTCATGATCTGAAAGTTTCGTCTCTCTATTGCAGATATTGATGGTGTGAGACTCTAAAGTTACCTGTCATGGATGTGTGTCAGAAGCAGAGAAGCGTCATTGAATTCCTGGAAAAAGTTAGTTGAGAATGGTGGTGACTTTCTAGAAAAATAAATTCCAGAACACAAATGGTCATTTGTTTCGATGGAACTATTGCCATCTTTGTAGCTCTTCAACTTTTTGAGTTAAAAATAAATGGGTTTTACTTTTGGAACAAACGTACGTTGAGGGAGCGCAATGCAGCAAGTTTGTTGAACATTTCATTGGAATGTTCGTACAACAAGCTCTGAATTAAAATTACAGTGATGAGACAGGGTCTAGAGTTTGGTCAACAGTGTGGGACTTATTAGATTCACCTTCACCTGCCTCGTGGCAGTGGCCGTTGGGACGCTACAGATGACGTGTCAACCAGTCATTTCGATCCTTCCCCGTCCTCCACACGTTTGACCGCCTCGCTCAGCTTCAATCTAAAATTATTTTGTGCCTCCTGATTGCGGTGTGAAAATCTTCACAAGGACCAATGGCTTGCCGTATTCTTTGATCTTCTCATTGGTCATGTTGTCTTTGTAAGAGATGCCAAGCAGTCTTCTGAAGCATCTCATTTCTGAGGCCTGAAACCTCTTGCTGCTGTAAGGGTCCATGTTTCACAACATTTTGGACCCTGATACGCTCGTTTGCATATACCCGTTAAATTTTCATAAGTGAGGAAAGTGTACTTAAGTGTATTTAAGCCGCTTCTCTTTTTGTTAAGAGAATCTAAATACTTAAAGATGAATGATATGAAATACTGAATGATGCGAAATACTCTTGCCGCATCTAGGGAGGTGCCGCTCAGAGCAATCTCTCTTGCCTTGTGGCCCTGTCGGTGGGGCATTAGAATACGCTGACTGCCCCCCCTGCAGAGGGTAAAAGTCCCTCGATGGGGGTCCTGGATATGACCTTAAACTATATCCAGTGCTGAGGCCCCAGCTTGTGGGCTTTGGGGAGTGTGGAGCCACCCTTTAATTACCATTGCTCCCAGGTCCACTCTGACCCGGAGTGGTTGTACCTGTTAGGGGCCCAACTATGGGTTAAATAGAAACCGACGTGAAAACAACAAATATATTCTATTAAAAAAAATCTTTGGATTCGGCATTAAATAACCCGAAAAGGGTTGATATGCCGTAAAACAACCAACCAACCAACCAACTCTCTTGCCTTGACAGAGTACAGAATCAAGTTTGAAATCTAGTGGGCAGATAATCTCTTCTCTTTTCCAACATCTCCTTTCTCACAGAAGGGATGTTACGTTTTTTTTTTTTGCTTTATCATTATTTTCATTGTAGGTGCTCCAATCTTTAGTCCCCCCCCCCCTGTGTGATGTGGTAGTTGCATTTTATCTAGCCATGGGATGATTCCAGTATTTTTCCTGATTCCGATACAATTACGAATTCCATGCTAAATTCCCAATTCCGATACAATTTCCGATTCCGATTCTTTATAAATCTCTAAATATTTAACTATAGAGTTGTTATTTTCCCCGATTTCTGTAAAAAAACACCTGCTAAATATGCAGATATTTTCCTAAATGTAAAATTACACGTGTGTAGGATGATCTATAGATTTTAGCTTTGCTGGTATTTTAAAATCGATCAATATTTATTATTTTATCATTATTACCAGCAATGGAAGATTTTGCTTTAAACAAAATCAAATGAAAAAAACGACAATTAAAAGAATCATTTTGGCATCGGAAAATAGGCACCAATTTTTTCGATTCTGATACCCCCCCCCCAATTTATTTATTTATTATTTATTTTTTTCCCAATTCCCGATTCTGACTCCGATTAATCGTCCCAACACTAATTTTAGCATGAACCTAACATTGTTTATGAACGTTTCGCAAAGAAATAAAGGAAAGAAATTCAACAATTTTTTTTTTTTTATTTCTCCCAGTTGTAAGAAAACGCATTTATAACCAGTTATTTTTACACCAAGTCACCTGACACATATTTCTTATGTCAGCGACAATATGGTCACATTCAGGCTTTTCCCCTCGGGGTCAATTAACACTTCCTTAGTCTGTAACTATAACCAGTTATTATGTCTGTAATTCGCTCCACTTATGTTCGTTCGGAAATCTTGTTAAAAGTTTGGTGGTTAAATGAGTCCCGCATCTTGTTTAAAAGTTCCTGTTGTGCTGCCATCTGGTTAAAAAAAAAACAAAAAAACTCTGACATGTTGACACATGCTTAAATATCTCTCTCTCCCCTCACACGCTTTGTTTTTCCTCTTCCTCTGATCCAGCCATGACATCACGCTCGTGCCATGGCTTGGTCATTTGTATACATGTCAGTAGCTTCGTCACACTTGTAACATGTTCATAGCAAAGACTCATCTAGCGTCAATTGTTATATTGTTGTATCATAAGGGATATGACTGTGTTTGTTATATTATATATTTATGTTGTATCATAAAGCGAATCGTGTGTGAGTGACATGTATTTTCAGAACCTACCTCTGCTTCTTCGATGTTGGACCATCTGGAATTTCTCGTCCTGGAGGGAGACTTGATACCTGTTTTTGGATGAAGATTCAATCACTCCAAGACAAGAAATTAGTTCTATAGTTTATTTCACTTTTCCCAGATGTCCTGCAGAAGGTGGAAAGTGAAATCGGCCTGTGTGGGTTCTTCTTCTACACACGTCAGCGTTCGCCCCCCCCCCCCCCAGTGAAGAGGAAGCCGTCCGTTCTCTTCTGTGTCCAAATCAAATCTCAACGATTAAGCTAACCTGATCACATGACTCACACGCAATCAAATCAGCTGATCTTTTACTTCCGGTCAACGTGTCTACACTATAATTCACCTCTTCCCCCCCCCTCTCTCTCTCTCTCTCTCTCTCTCTCTCTCTCTCTCTCTCTCTCCATTCTCTAACACAATCACCGCAAAGAATTTTCCTGTTGTTCATCTGTGTATCTAAAATTATGCAACAGAGCCGCTAACATTGGCAGCAGCCGCGTAAAGATATGCAAATGACTAAGCCGACTGCGCAAAGTTACGTCACAACAGCTGTTCAGAGGAGTGGTGTTCGAGACGTGCCAAGAGAAGCACGTGTTGGAGACATGTGGGTGACGTCACAGAAGAGACGAAAAGTTGCACGCGGCCAGAGAAGAAATGAACTGTTTAAATATTTAGAAAAAAATGCGGTGTTGGAAATACTTTGTTAAAAAAAAAAAAGAAAAAAACAAGTCAAGTTTTTTTTCTTTGCGATGAAGTCTACAATGTGTTGGGTCTGTTAAAATGTAACAACACTGTTAAAAAAAGTGCATAATGTTTCAGTTAAACTGAACTATCATTAACAAAGTTTCCTTCCAAAAACTTCCCATCTGTAGAATATGATACTGTGGAGCTTCTTCTCAACCGAGTACAACATGGTTGTTTTTAAATCCAATGTTTACAAATTCTTATTGAGACACCAACTTTGATAATCAGATTTTGACACATTTACTTAACGTTTCTAGTCCTCTCAAAGGTGTTAAGCATCGCCAACTGATAAGCTCTTTAATCTTTATACTCGAATAGCCTTTGAGCCTTGATTTGAGTTTGTGGGCGAAAGCGGCCCTTAGAGTTTTTCCGTGTATTATTTTTAAAGTGCTATATATAGTTTTGTACCATTAAAAAGTTATATATAGTGATTTAAAGGTTATGAGGGTTTTTTGAAACATGAAAACAATGTTACTTTTTTTTTAAATATTTTATTTTTTATATTTCAAGCGATCCTCCACTCTTGGTCAGTATTAAAATATAAAAAGTATTAATATTAAATACAAAAATTAACATCGTTTTCATGCTTCAAAAACCCCTCATAACCTTTAAATCACTATCCTAGAAGCATACGTGGACTTTAAACATTATATAAAATCAGAACTTTCGGAGGTGTCAGAATTGATATCGAAGTCAGAAAAAAATTGTGTCACTTATCCGATGCCAAAAACAATTTTTTTATTTGTCTTTTTTATTTTGTTTAAAGCAAAATCTTCCATTGCTGGATGTAATGATGAAATAATAAATATTTTTTGATTTTAAACTAAAACTAAAATCTACAGATCATTTCCAACAAGTGACACGTTAGTATAAACGCAAATAAAAATGGCCTTTGAAAGTAAATAGTAAAAAAAAAAAAAAAAAGTCTTCTTCTTTTGCACAAGGTTTAGTCATAACCTGAAAGTTAATTTTTTTTTTTTTAATATTATTTGTTTTCTTTGGACTACTGTTCTCATCTTGAGTGCCATTTTTACAACGTTTCGGTCGATGTATCTTCTCCGGCCTTTTTAAGGTGTATCTTGTCAAACTTGGGAATCTGTCTGTAGGACTCGGAAAATCTTTCTGTCGAACTCGGGAATCTGAACAGAATTTCGAATTCATTTAATCCATGGGGTAGTAGCATGCCCTTGATCCATCATCCACGAACTGCAAAGACTCATGGCGTAATAGATAGAGTACTTGATAATTCAGTTCTAAGTTACGTTCTTCTGGGGGGTGGGGTGGGGGCGGGGTACTATTACGAATTATTTAGAACTTCTGACGGAACGAGAGCATGTTACTCCCCGTGGATTAAATAAAGGGCTCCCCCGTTTCAAATTCGGTGCAGATTTATGAGCTCGACAGAAATATTCCCGAGTTTGACAAGGTACACCTGAAGAAGGTTGGCTGTTACATCGAAACATTGTGAAAATAACACTCAAGATGAGAACAATAGTTCGTATAACCTAGATAATACGAATTAATTGTAATTGTTTTCCTTTTTTCTTTCTTTCTTTATATTTAGTCATAACCTGAAAGTTAATTTTTAATATTATAATATTATTTGTTTTCTTTGGACTACTGTTCTCATCTTGAGTGTCATTTTGACATTTCAATCACTTTAATCTCTGACCTTCATGTATATCCTGTCGAACTCAGAAACTTGTACAAGATTTTGAATGCAACCCTTCATTTGTCCCCCGACAAAGGGAGGGTGGACCTGTAAATTCACCCTTGTCTGTTTGTCCGTTCGTCTGTTCACACTTTTCTCAATAACTACACCTTGGAATTTTTTTAAATTTTACACAAACATTAAACATGATATGAGTAAAAAAAAAAGTAACAGTAGATTTTCCGGAAAAACTCCAGTTGCCCATCTAGGGGTGCCTTTCGGTTAAAATGGCTAAAATTGACACTTTTGTGCTTATTAAAAAAAAATTGATGCCTTGGATTTTTATAAAATTTTCTGAAAAGTTGTAACTAACTGATTTCTATATAATTTTCTTTGTCTATACTTTGCGATAATTCTTGGGTGTGCCCAGGTGCTCTTTTAGGACTAATAATAAAAACACTCCATTTTTGGGACTATTTTACCATATTTGTCCAAAAAAGTTTCTGTGTATGTCTATTTAGCAGTTTTGCATAGTGTTGAACTCAAATTTAAATATGTTAAGGCTTTGGGGCCTTTTGAGGCTAAATGGGGAAGGGGGCAAATGATGGAGTTGCTCATTTCTTTTTTTCTTTGCATAGAACAGAACTCAAATTTACATATGTTAAGGCCTAAAATTGCACCGTTTGTTCATTTTCATCAGTATTTGACGTCCCCTGGCGACTTTTGGGGCTAAATGGGGGAGGGGCAAATGCTGAACTTAGTCATTTTTTTTATGCTTCATTTACTGTGCACTCATATATTATCTAGTTATAAGCCTTTTAATGTTTGCGTTAATATTGTTGCTAAGCAAAGTAGCCGTCTTTGTTTACATTACTGGCTAGGATTATAACTTTTTATTAAATATTTTAAAACTTTATTGTGCATAATGAAAACTGTTTTAAAATTTAATCGTCCATCCATAGCGCTTGAGTCCCTGGAGGGGCATAGGCCATCTACAACTTTTGTAGGTGTTTTTGTAGCGAGGAGTTCATTTTAAAGGGTGAGGGTGCTGGCCCCACACCCAACCTTCCCAGGAGGTACATACAACCACTAGCCTTCCCAAATGGTCACGCATCTTGTACTGTCCAGGCTCAACATTGCTTAACTTCGGTGATCTGGCGAGAACCGGTGTGTCAACGTGATTGTGCCGTACATAATTTAATCGTGCATAATGAAAAATATTTTAAAACTTTATCGTTCATAATGAAAAATATTTTAAAAATTTGTCGTTCATAATGAAAAATATTTTTAAACTTTATCGTTCATAATGAAAAATATTTTAAAACTTTGTCGTTCATAATGAAAAATATTTTAAAACTTTATCGTTCATAATGAAAAATATTTTTAAACTTTGTCGTTCATAATGAAAAATATTTTAAAACTTTGTCGTTCATAATGAAAAATATTTTTAAACTTTGTCGTTCATAATGAAAAATATTTTTAAACTTCATCGTTCATAATGAAAACTATTTTTAAACTTTGTCGTTCATAATGAAAAATATTTTTAAACTTTATCGTTCATAATGAAAAATATTTTTAAACTTTATCGTTCATAATGAAAAATATTTTTAAACTTTGTCGTTCATAATGAAAAATATTTTTAAACTTCATCGTTCATAATGAAAAATATTTTAAAACTTTGTCGTTCATAATGAAAAATATTTTAAAACTTTGTCGTTCATAATGAAAAATATTTTAAAACTTTGTCGTTCATAATGAAATATATTTTTAAACTTTATCGTTCATAATGAAAAATATTTTAAAACTTTATTGTTCATAATGAAAAATATTTTAAAACTTTATTGTTCATAATGAAAAATATTTTAAAACTTTGTCGTTCGTAATGAAAAATATTTTTAAACTTTATCGTTCATAATGAAATATATTTTTAAACTTTATCATACATAATGAAAAATATTTTTAAACTTTAGTGTTGATAATGAAAAATATTTAAAAACTTTATCGTTCATAATGAAAAATATTTGAAAACTTTATCGTACATAATGAAAAATATTTTAAAGCTTTATCGTACATAATAATTTATAATATCATAATTTGACAGTATAACATTGTGATATGATCATTCTATAGTTATCGACTATATTTTCGTGTTGGCTGGGTGTAACTGCAAAACTCCCTTTTCCTCTTGACACCAAGATGAAGTTTATGCAATTTCTGAAATGGATTTTTCCTTGCTGCTTGCCCTATGTTGCTAGTCCTATGCAGTTTTACGAGGTTCACTCTCCGAGGCTCTGCCTTCTGTCTTTGAGAAGGGATTAATTTCAGGCTAATCACCTGACTGGTCTCTATTGGAGATTACTGACGGGACTGTCCAGCCATTATTTACTGGTCAAAGTGCTGAGTTTTCAATTGCACTTTAGGACCCTTGTTGTATTTCTCACTGTGAGAGAAATACCTTCCCAACTGCATTTTGTCTCAAATAATTTATTTCGGGGTAATAGTAACGATTACCCCCCCCCCCCTTTTCTTCAAATTATTATTGCGTAGCATCACAAAGAGTTGTATATAATTTACATGCTGTACGAGAAAGCAAAAAAAAACTTCAAATGGAACTTACCTTCGTTGGTAATGATTGCAAGGAGTTGACTTTTTCTGTGTTCAGACAGGCCACCACCTTTTCATAATCTACAGTCTCTGCGACTTTAGTCGATAAGCATGTTTTTTTAGTTGCCCAGTTTATGAGATTGGCAAGATTCTTTTTTCAATTTAACAGCTTTCTTATTGTTTTTTAAATACTTGGATGTCATGTCGAATAATTATCAAGTTTTATTTGACCACAAAGTTGATCTGAAAAGAGGTATTTTGTCAATGTTCGTCAATCTGTCATTTTGTCAGTCTGTCATTTCGTCATTTTGTCAGTCTGTCATTTCGTCATTTTGTGAATCTGTCATTTCGTCATTTTGTCAGTCTATTATTTCGTCATTTTTGCAAGTCTGTCCTTTTGTCAATCTGTCATTTCGTCAGTCTGTTACTCCATCATTTCGTCAGTCTATCATATCATTTTGTCAGTCATGTCGTCAATCAGTCATCTTGTCAGTCCGTCATTTCGTCAGGTCATCATTTCGTCCAGTCATTTTATCAATCCACCATTTCGTCAGACTGTTAGTCCATCATTTTGGTAATGTCCAAAAACCGTCCTCTCATGACGATGTCGCTTCTACGCATGCGTCATACGACGTCGTAACCTGATTTAGTTTAAAGATTTAAAAAACTGACCTAATTTTGTGTACGTCGTCTTAGGTCAGTTGGTTAGAGCACTGGGTCATTATCTAAAGGTTTTGGGTTCGAATCGTGGTGTGAGATGTCTTTTTATTTTTTTTTTTATTTTTAAAATTTAAATATTGGAGCAGGGTTATTTAAGCCATTTTTCACATAACGTTCGTTTTTCTGTTTTTTTTTTTTTTTACTTCGCTTATTCTTAGGTTTTCATTAACACCCCCCCCCCACCTCCGACCGACCACACACACCCAAAAACACCGGGTACCTACCGATTTTTTAAATTTTAATATTGAAACAGGCTTATTTAAGCCATTTTTCATGTGTTTTTTTTTTTTGGTTTTTATTTTTCAGATTTTTTAAAGAAGTTTTAACGTTCGTTTTTCTGTTTTCTTTTTTGTTTTTCCGATTTTTACATTTAACATCGTTCGCTTGCCTTACATTAGTTTTTATTCGATTTTTTTAAAGTTTTAACTTTTTTTGTATAATATTTAATTTTTATTTAATATTTACAAATATTTACTTTGCTTATTCTTATGTTTTGATTCGTCGTCGTAACGCTCGACGACTTCCGGGCGCGTACCTGTCAATTTGGTTCTTACTTAAATAAATTCAAACATCTTTCACTAACTCATTCTGGCTGGCCGATTTTATTTTCAAACTTCGCCTCAGGGTTTCGGGTTGATCCTACCCCCCCTCCCCTCCTCCCGGGTTCTTTTTTTATTTAACACCACACACACCTACAAACACCCGGGCAACGCCGGGTACCCCCGCTAGTATATATATATAAAAGCGAAAATGTGTGTTTGTGTGTGTGTGTTTTTGTGTACGTCCGCAAAAGGTTTTTTTCCGGGAAGCGATCGCTTGGCTCACTCCTTTAAACTTTTTATATCATGTCTAAATCTTAATATCTACGAGTTAACAACGGGAGTCGCCTGTCTATTTAATTTGCCCGACTTCGAAAAGCTAAATATTCCACATTTTTTGATCACTGCGAGTGGATTCGGCTTTTTCGTATAAAAGTGAAAAAACTATCGAAGCTTAAGACATCGTTTCCGGCGCAATCGTCCAAAAGCAATCAACTTTGATCAATGTGGAGTTTCTCCTTATATCAGACAATTGCTATTCAGTTTGGACAAATCCCCTTTTTATGAGGAACTGGTTTCCCCCCAACATCTTGGAAACAAAAAAAAAAGAAAAGAAAAACTACCCCGCAGTAAATAAAAAAACTACCCCGCAGTGAAAGTTAACTTGATCTCATTAAGTCTTAATACTTAAATAAATTCAAATGTGTTTCCGCTACTATTTCTTGCTGACCGACTGGTTAACATTACACGTTTTTTTTCACATTTTATTTTCCAACTTCACCTCAAGGCTTTGGGTTCGATCGTTCCTACTTACCTACCAAAACTTTTTTTTACCCCCCCCCCCCCCCGACACAAACACTCGGGCAACGATTTTTTATTATTCTTTTGTTTTGATTTGCCCAAAAGCACACACACCTCTAAACACCCAGGCAACGCCGGGTACCCCCGCTAGTCTATAATATAAATCTCACCTGTCTGTTTAAATTTATGTATGTTTGTATGTCTGCTTAAAACTTTTGACAAAGGCGACATATTTTCATGAGATCGGTATCGTTTTGAAGAACGAACCTTCGACCGACAAATATTGAAAAATTAGCTAAAAACATTAATTCCTTCACCCTCAACTGGGCACTTTTCTCCAAGGAGGGGGTCACTTTTTTTGACGATATTTTCAAAAGTCATCCCCTCTTTTTGATTGACTAGTCTTAATTTAAACCTTCGCCACTTCCGGTTTGGCGATGGATGCAACGGCAAAGATGTCGCTTTTTTTTTTTTTTTTTGCTCCACACACACCTCCAAACACCCGGGCAACGCCGGGCACTCAGGCTAGTTTATTATACTCTGTTTAATAAATAATTATACTGATTTGGCATATATATATACACACACACACATTATTTCAAAATATGATGATGTTTTGTTGATGCTAATGACAGTCAATCGTTTTAATAGTAATATAAGAGTTATGAATGAAAAAAACTTTGGCATTTATTCATATACTAGTGGAGGTGGTACCCAGTGATGCCCGGGTGTGGATAGGTGGGTGGAGAGAAGGATTAGAAAAAAAAAATGGTAGTAACGTGTGTGTGTGGGGGGGACATTGCCTGGGGGTGTGTAGGTTGTGTAGCAAGGACCCCCCCCCCCCCCGGGTGTAAGAGGTGTTAGATTCTGATACAATTACTGATTCCGATTTTGATTCTTTATAAATGTGTAAATATTTAGCTGTAGAATTGCTGGTTTTTTTTTTCCCCGATTACTGTCAAAATGCATGTTAAATGTGCAGATATTTACTTCAACGTAAAAAAAATCTTCTTGTGGGGGATGATCTATAAATTTTAAGTTTACTGGTAGTTTAAAATTAATAAATATTTTTTTAGCGTTACTACTAGCAGTGGGAAATTTTGTTTTAAACACAACAAAATAAAAGACAATTAAAAGAATCGTTTTTAGTATCGGGGAAATTAAGCACAAAATTTTTCTGATTCTGATTCTTGATTCTGATTAATCGTTCCCAACACTAATATATATATTATGTAGAGGTTACTCTCATATTCTTGTCCAGGGTTGCCAGATTGGTCTGTAGAAAGTAAATTTTAATAAATTGTTTTTATTTTTATTTATTTTTTTTTTTTATTTAAAATTTTTTTTTTTTTATTAAGCAGTTTGGTCTTCAAAAATTGTATTTAGCCTTTTTTTCAAAGCATAATGTATGAACGAGCTAAGGTCACTTTCATATTCTTGTCCAGGGTTGCTAGATTGGCCTATATAAAGTTAAATTTTGCAAATTTTACTTTTGAATTGTTTTTTAAGCAGTTTGGATTTCAAAAATTTGTATTTAGCCTTTTTCAAAGTGTAACGCGTGCATTAACTAATTCTTGTTTTTGTTCCTGTCTTTAGCCTTTTTTTTGTTCCTGTCTTTAGCCTTTTTCAATGTGTTTAGCCTTTTTCAATGTGTTTAGCCTTTTCAATGTCTTTAGCCTTTTTCAATGTCTTTAGCCTTTTTTTTGTTCCTGTCTTTAGCCTTTTTCAATGTGTAACGCGTGCATTAACTAATTACTGTTTTTGTGTCTATCTTTATAATCTGATAAAAACACAAAGTTTTTATAATAATATTTCGACATTTTATTCCACCTACAGCCATAACAAACTCTTTTTATTTATCTAGACGCACCTGTTACCGTCGATTGATCAGTCATAAGTGACTCACCCGAGCAAGGAGAGAGAGAGAAAAAATTTTTATTCAACAAAATCATTAAATAAGACCAAAAATTATTTAATGAAAATGCTCTGGTATTTCACATTATCTCAGAAAATTTAAAACACATTTCCATTTACGTTTCTGGAATTTTTAGATGAAGATTGGTTATTCGTATTATTTGGATTCTTTGGTTTACTGTTCTCATCTTAAATGTCATTTTCACAATGTTTTGGTCGATGTAATCTCCCACAACTCAAAGAAACAGCACATATACTGGAGACAATTAATTACTAAGTAGCCCTTTTTTTTTTTTTTTTTTTAAATTTTCTCCCTTTGAAGATTGTAATGCTGGGTATGGGGCAGCCAAACCAGCTGCCAACATTGCCCTGCTTTTTTATTGAAACCAACCGAGAGCTCTTTTTAGTATCCTTGCTGTTCCCTTAAGTGCGATTGTCTGGATCTCTCTTGCACTTGGTTCACCAGGAATATTAGTTAGGTAGGATTTCAGGTTGTTCTTCATAAGCCCTGTGGTACCTATAATAACTGGTATGATTGATATCTCCCTGTATTATGTAAAGTAATGCCTTTCTGTATAATAGTCTTCCTAAACTACCATAGAGAAAAGACAGACAGACATTTTAACTTTTATAGATAGATAGATTGGATGCAATATATATTAATGATTTAAAAAGTATTAAAAAAAAAAAAAAAAAAAGAAGACTCATGCGCCACCACCGAGAATCGAAACCAAACAGTTCAGTTAACGATTTATTTTGCTTCTGCCGTCAATGACTGGGCTATGAAAACATGTTTACTGCAAGGCTAAAAATTAAAACATGAACCAATAGCTACTACACTATGCATTCGTAATGTCTGCGTTCGACCTTCACCTGGCAAATTTCATTTTTTTTAATTTTCACTTTTGCGCCGATTTTTCCGGGCTAAAACCTGAATATAAAGTTTTGCATGAATTCAAATACCTTATATATGAAGTTTCATGTCTGTAGACCAAAAACTCTACAAGGAGTTTGGTTGGCAAAATTTGTTAAACAAAAATATATATGTATACATAAATATATATGGAAACAATTTTGTGTTTACTGTAAACTTTTTACGCAAATATTATGCAAGTATAAATCATGTAGAATATCTGCAAGCCACTCGGGGATAAGGGTTATTGCGTGTACCGTAACCAATGGGATAGTATTATAGGGACCAGTAACAACAAGCAAGTATTCTTGAGGAAATAGTAGGGAACGGGGCACTTCATTAGTATCTGGAACCGACAGAATACACCCCTTATTTGGCCATGGACAAACAAGAGGCAAGCAGTTTCATGACCAAAGATAGCCTTGATCTTTCACGGTCACAAAAATATCGCATTGACAGATGGAATGCTTAGAATGACTGCTTAGAAGAATCTAAGACCCCAGAGAACATTTCCCACATTGAACTGGCCCTGTCGGTGGGGCATTAGAATACACCGACTGCCTCCCTGCAGAGGGTAAAAGTCCCTCAATGGTGGTCCTGGATATGACCTTAAACTATATCCAGTGGCGAGGCCCCAGCTTGCGGGCTTTGGGGAGTGTGGAGCCACCCTTTAATTACCATTGCTCCCAGGTCCACTCTGACCCGGAGTGATAGTACCTGTTAGGGTTCCAACTATGGGTTAAATAGAAACCGACTTGAAAACAACAAACATATTCTATTAAAAAAATTTTCTTCAAAATCTTTGGATTCGGCATTAAATAACCCGAAAAGGGTTGATATGCCGTAAAACAACCAACCAACCAATCTACATCTAACCCAAAAAAGAAAGAACAGATGAAAGTTCTCGAGTTTGTAGATGTAGAACAGTTGAGATAGTAGGTTCAGTTCACGGGGGGGGGGTAAGAAAACAGGTGAGAAATTGATAAAAATAGACATGAGATAATGACCTTGCCATTGCCACCACAGACAGGTTAGTTTGGAAGTCAATTTTCTAAAAGACCGTTAAACGCAAGTCACCATATAAAATGCCCATTAAAGAACCAAGTATGCAGCTTATTGACACCATAAAGCAAGAGTATAACCAATGAAAATAGTTTGCAATTATCTGTTTGTAATTAAATAAAAATAAATTCGGCAAAGCTATGTTTTTTTTCTTTCTTTTTCTTTTTTTTTTTTTTTTTTTAGCTAATTTTGTCATATAAAAGTAAAATTTATAGTTTCTTTCATGGAAGTTTTTTTTATTTATTTCTTTATTGCCTTTGCGGCTATAAAACCGTTCAGATGTCATAAAAATGTAAAAGATTTTAATACAAAATTCAAGTTTTGAGCCGAGCAACTGAGGTTTTGGGTTACAAAATTCCAGTGAATGGTGGGAAAAAAAAACTTTGAATTATTGGGGGAAAAATGTTCGTTATACAAATGGCCAACTTTAGAAAATTCAAGAGTGTGTTTTACGGAAGTGTGTTGTATCATATATTTTTTTTTAAATTGTATTTTTAAATTTAGTTGAGCTATAAAATGACAAATGTCAGAGAAATTAAGAAAATTGAAGAATGTGTTTTACGAAAGTGTGTGGAGTCTGAGGCCAATTTACAAACTCCGTTGTATCATATATTTTTTAAAAAATTTAGTTGAGCTATAAAATGACAAATGTCAGAGAAATTAAGAAAATTCTGTTTTACGAAAGTGTGTGGAGTCTGAAGCCAATTTACAGTTTTAAAAGTCAAAGCTGGAATCTGAGCTTTTTAAAAAAAAATTTTTTTTTTAAGGACCAATAATGACAACCATGAAAGCCAGCCAGCATCCACCAGTGAATGCAAGTAACTGCCTCAAAACATTACTAAACGTCAGTGATGATCAGTGCCTGCCCCCAGGTATCCAATGACAGTCAGTGGGTGCCAATGCCCAACAGTTTAAGACAGATGATTTCAGTTCAGTACAGTCAAATGGACGCCAACACTGACCATGCCCGCTAATAACTGCCAGTTGCAAAGACAGTCAGTGTCCGTCAGTAGCTTCAAAGAATTGTCCCGAACCAGCACTAATTGCCACTAAAACCCAGTGCTGCCAATGACAGGCAGTGGCTTCTGCTACTTGCCACTGCTTTACCAAATAAGTTTTCGATTTGTATCATACCTCCACCTGAAGAAAGTTGGATCTTACATTAGTGAAAAGGTTGTCTAAATAAGTAGTCTGAAGAATCTAAATATGAAAATCCTTATCTGAAGAATGCAGAAATATAAATCTGTTTTCCTTTTTAAAATTCATTTTATTTTTTTTAATCTCCATTTAAATCCCCATATCAAAAATTCATAAATTTGTTATCCTTTTCAAAAATCATTTTGTTATTTATTTCATACTGCATTTAAATCAGGGAAACAGTTGTTACAAACGCGACAATAAGGCGCCAGTAATTGAGATAGTGTCTAATGAAGCCCTTTGATCTTAGCGAAATAAACCAAGTTTCTTTCTTTTTATGAGTTTCTATGTGAAAAAAAAGAAGAAAAAAACAATAAAAAAACATGTTACTTAATTGATCAAATTGTTTCCATTGATGGGAACTTCTTTGTGATATATTCATGACCTGTGATATGAACCGATTTATAACTGTAAACACTAGAGGATATTTTATGTATAACGGTTTTTGATGGATGGACATGTTCATATGTAGGAGATACCATGATGAAACATTCTTTTTACACTTGTTACATAACCAAGAGCTGTCACTGGAACGGAAATATTTAAATGACACCTAGGAGTCAGAGGTGACATCGATAAAATCATGTGATATTCCAAAGGGAAAAATATTGTCTTTTTCTAGCGACCCTTTTAAACCAAAGATGTGAAAGTCAAACATTCCCTATTTCAGCACCATTGAGAGGGAAGGGGGAGGGCATGACATAGCCTAATGAATCTGACACAACGGAACTTCTATGGACAGAATTTCTTTCCTAGAATATCCCACTTTGTGGAACAAGATAACATGGGGCTGCTTCCCAACCGACTACAAAATGTTCATCTTCAAATCTAATGTAAGCAAATACTCGTTAAGCTGTCCGTCTAAAAAATCAATTCCACTTTTCTGCTAATTACACCCAATGTTTCTAATCCTTTTTTGACGATGATCATCGTCCAACCAACATTTTTTTTAAAACCTTATCCTCAAGTGACCCTTTAACCTTGATAAGCAGTGATCCAATGGTAAAAAAAAAGGTTTTTGTTAGTACTCAAGGTGGGGGACCAGCAACAAATCAAGGAGCAGTTTCATGACTGAAGAGAGCTTAGATCTGCATGGACAGATGGAATGATGTGAATGACTATTTTAATGTAACAAGGATGGAATGATGTGAATGACTATTTTAATGTAACGAGGATGGAATGATGTGAATGACTATTTTAATGTAACGAGGATGGAATGATGTGAATGACTATTTTAATGTAACGAGGATGGAATGATGTGAATGACTATTTTAATGTAACGAGGATGGAATGATGTGAATGACTATTTTAATGTAACGAGGATGGAATGATGTGAATGACTATTTTAATGTAACGAGGATGGAATGATGTGAATGACTATTTTAATGTAACGAGGATGGAATGATGTGAATGACTATTTTAATGTAACGAGGATGGAATGATGTGAATGACTATTTTAATGTAACGAGGATTCACACGGACTTGAAAAGTCCTTGGATTTTTACTTTTGCCTTGAAAAAGTTTTATTTCTATTATTACCAGTTGAATACAACATGGTAGTCTTCAAGTCCCATGTAAACAAGTTCTTGTTGAGCCGTCCCCATAAAATAATCAAATTCTACTCAAGTTACACCATTAACGATTACTACACTACGACCTTACATTCATTAACCCTTATCCTCGAGTGGCCTTGGGCCTTAATAAGTGATAACTCTCAAGTAAAAGAAACAAAAAAAAAACCCCGCCAAGTCTGATTGACAAGGCTGTAAAATTATTTGTAATTGATTAAAAAAAACAAAACAAAAAAAAACAAAAAAAACTTGACCCCCCCCCCCCCCCCCAAAAAAAAAAATAAACTCATAGAATTTATCTCCCAGAGAAAAATTAAATTTTTGATTAACCGATCTAAAGTTCTAGAATTTTTCTCCCTTTATGTTATGCATGAAATGGATTCGCGCTCTAAACTTTTGAATAATTTTTTTTTTTTTTTTTTTTACAAAGGAGTCACCACAGGCCACGCGAGAATAAGGGTTTTTCATTTTTCTTAACCTATTTTCTTTTCCCCCTAGAAGAAATAGGTTAAGAAAAATGAAAAAAAAAAGGGAAAGCAACAGACAACCAAAAGGCAGATTAAAATAAAGAAATAGTTTAATGACCAAAGATCGCCATGACCTTGCATGGTCACAGAAATATCGCATTGACAAAGAATGATTCAAATTTTTTTTTATATATATATATATATATATATATATATATATATATATATATATATATATATATACAAGGAAGTCACCACTTATCAAGGCCCGGAAGCCACTCGGGGATAAGGGTTATTGCGTGTACCGTAATCAATGGGATAGTATTATAGGGACCAGTAACAACAAGCAAGTATTCTTGAGGAAATAGTAGGGAACGGGGCACTTCATTAGTATCTGGAACCGACAGAATACACCCCTTATTTGGCCATGGACAAACAAGAGGCAAGCAGTTTCATGACCAAAGCTAGCCTTGATCTTTCACGGTCACAAAAATATCGCATTGACAGATGGAATGCTTAGAATGACTGCTTAGAAGAATCTAAGACCCCAGAGAACATTTCCCACATTGAACTGGCCCTGTCGGTGGGGCATTAGAATACACCGACTGCCTCCCTGCAGAGGGTAAAAGTCCCTCAATGGTGGTCCTGGATATGACCTTAAACTATATCCAGTGGCGAGGCCCCAGCTTGCGGGCTTTGGGGAGTGTGGAGCCACCCTTTAATTACCATTGCTCCCAGGTCCACTCTGAGCCAGAGTGGTAGTACCTGTTAGGGTCCCAAATATGGGTTAAATAGAAACCGACTTGAAAACAACAAATATATTCTATTAAAAATTTTTTCTTCAAAATCTTTGGATTCAGCATTAAATAACCCGAAAAGGGTTGATATGCCATAAAACAAAAACAGCCAACCACATTGAACTGATTTCCCAAGGAAGGACTGGGTGACCCTGAACCAAACACTAGCAGATATCGGAAGAACAGCTAACAAATTTCACAGGTTGGGACCAGCAACAACAAACAGTTGCCCTTGTGGAAATCTCAAACAGACACTCGAACACATTCTCAGTGACTACAGTGACATACAATTTCGAGCGGAACCCTTTATTTACTTCACGGGGGTAGCATGCTCTTCTTCCGTTAGTTATGACTGGATAGAGGTCCTAAGTAATTCGCAAATGTATATTTTGGTCGCCCACACTGAGGATTGAACCTTCAAGGTTCAACTTCAACAGGAGAATATCACTTTTACAATTGATTTTTCCTAGTACTCTAACCACTGCGCCACGGGTTCTTGCGAAACATCATGTTTTTTGTTTGTTTGTTGTTTTTTGTTTTTACAAAGGAGGCACCGCTTATCAACGCCCGGAGGCCACTCGATAAGCGTTAATGAGTGTACAGAAGTTAATGAAAAAATGTAGTAATCGTTAGTAGTGGAATTTTGGTTAATTGGATTACATATGTTAGACTCAATAAAATGTTAATTTAAAATTTTATTACATAACTAGTTTTACCTGGTGACATGCAAGTCTTTTTACTTTTTAGTTTTGCTCCCTATTCTCCCCCTTTTTTTTTTTTATCGGATTATTATTTTTAATTAATCTTTGGACCATATCTAATTTTGTTATTCCATCTTTCTTTTAAACCAAGTTATTTTATGTATTTTATTTATTTTTTGACCATATTTAATTTTGATATGGTGATATTTTTATATCGATTTCAACACTTATTAGCTGTTAATAGTTTTCAAAACCATACATCTTCTAACATAAGAGAACTTGCTAAGAATTTTAAAGACAATATAAGTGACTTCTATTTGACAATTTAAATGCTTCCAAATTCCTTTCAAATGGATTTCTTTTTTGTCAACAATGGGCATATTTAAATGGTTGATTTGTTTTCTAGGAATTAAAGTGTAGTATCTGCTTTGTTGGAGGAGTAGGTGTTTCTTGACTTTTTTTTTTTTTTTTTTTCTTTTTTCATCCAGAGTGCCTATTTAGGTGAGTCAGATATCCACAACATAAATAAAAAAACTTGTATCCAACTTTGCTATCCTGGGGGTGGTTGAGTTTAAAAGTTAATAAATAGCAACTTTTTTTTTTTTAAATTAAAAAAAAAAAAAAAAAAAAAAAAAAGAAAAGAAAAGATGGAAATGCATTTTGGTAGATTTAATTTTGTAATAAAATGGTTTGTAAATTCACCTTTTATAGTTTTTATTAAGTATGTTATGCTATAGCATTTAAAAAAAAAAAATTTGATTAAAATATTTGCTTAATTATTAAAAAAAATAAAAAATAAATCTGGAAGTTGCATAAAGGCGAAAAATATGCACACACACACACACACACACACACACACACACACACACACACACACACACACACACACACACACGATTACATAATTGCTTTTATTAATATAGAGATCTAAGCTTTGTATTAAGCCCTAAAATGTGTTAATTCAGGTTAGTCGTGTGACTCCATTTCACACACCCCTAACCTCTAACCGCTTGAACTTGTATGTTAAACACAAGATTGGGGTGACCGAAAATTTGTTATTTTTCTTCTTCACGTTGATAAAAAAAGGGTGGAAATGTTGGTAGGCAATGCAAGATGATCGCCATTACTTTCTCAAACCATTGCATCAAGTGAGAGTGCAAGCAAATAGACTCAGTGTGCAGCTAATGATGCGCACAGCAAGTGTTATATATATATATATATATATATATATATATATATATATATATATAAATTTAAAGGGGGTTAGAACAGTAGTCTAAAGAGCAGAGTGTATTTTAATGTGATAGTAAAATCACTAATTTAATTAAAATACAAGAAAAGAACAGTGCTCGTTGTAATTCAGATATATAATAAGCTCGATAGGCAAATATCCTAGAGCTACTTTAGTATTTAGTAATGTGATTGATAATTTAAAATTCAAATTAGAATTAAAAATTAAAAATCTGTGTCATAGGAAGGAACAACAACAAAGTCAATAATTTGTACGATCGTTTCGGAAACAATGTTTTTATTGTGATAGACATTAAGCCACAGACAATAATTTTGACATATAGTTTTTTTTTTAAATAAGTCTCCTCATCAGCAAAAGTATTGGGTGTTTTTTTTTTTTTATATGAAAAAGACACCATAAATAAACCTAGCAATTTTTAAGTAAGGCAGATGTATCGTACTATGTGTTCATCAACGTTTCGTCTTTATTTTGAGGAAGTCATATATATATATATATATATATATATCCTCTATAGTATCAGACCTGACCGAATGGTTAATCGTAAGTATAGACTGATTCATACCATCCAAAAAATTCCAACAAAAACGTAACAACCAACCTTGGATTAACCACTAAGGAGGCTGTCCTATCAGCAGGTGCAAAATACCGGGGCTGCTGTATTGCCATTTGGTGAATGGATTCTGGACCATGCAGTAGTCTCTGGTGGGACCTCTCGATGCCATACTAGTGGGTAATTGTTACGGCTTTATCTTATCATGTGCTACAAAAAAAAAAAAAATTTTCTTGTCTTTTTCTCTTTTACTTTCCCTCTCTGTCCTGCTCCAACCAAGTCTACCGACCTGCTCCACAAACCCCAAAACCTCAACAACCATGACAAATCTCCAAAAAAGAAACAAATAAACCTAGAACCCCATCCTCCAACGTAGACTCCTACTACCAGGTCTCCTTCTCCAACATCAGGGGTCTCCAACCTTCCAGAGGTTGGAACACAATTACAGGAGACGAAACCGGACATATTCTTTCTAAGTGAAACTGGCATAGGGCCAACCACTTCTCTAAATGAATTCATAATTAAAGAATACTCTAACTTAACATCTAAATCTGACCCCCAAGATCGCCATGGGCATGGAATATGTGCCTACATCAGAGATGGCTTTCCATGTGGTAGGGATATCTCCAGAGAAGACCCTAATTTACCTTATATGTGCTTCCGGGTTGTACTAGCTTACACCACTGCATTTATATTTGCCCTTTATCATCCCCACAACAGTGGACTTACTATCTTTAAGAGCATATCTGAGAAAATTGATCACATCCTGTCTGCTCATCCTTCGGCTAACATTCACATTTGCGGTGACTTCAATGTCCATAATGTGGAATGGCTGACCCACTCAAATAAAACTGATGACGAGGGGAGGTTTTGTCATGATTTTGCCATTGCCTATGACCTCACTCAGATTGTTCACGAATCTACCTGTGTGCCTAATACTACTGGTCAATATGCAAGCCTTCCAGAACTTTTCCTCACAACTTTCCCTGAGCTGTGTTCATGTTCCGTTCTATCTCCTCTGGGATCCTCTGACACTCTGTTGTAGCAGTTAAGATAAAAATGAAATGTAATAAGTCTTCAGGCGTATCTCTCCACCGTACTGTATATCGATACTCTATGGCTGACTGGGATAGCTTCCGTACAGTCATATCTGACCTACCTCTGCATTCCATGTTTAAAAAGGATGTGTCCTCTATAGTATCAGACCTGACCGAATGGTTAATTGTAGGCATAGACCGATTCATACCATCCAAAAAATTCCAACAAAAACCTAACAGCCAGCCATGGTTCTCCCCTGAATGTGCTGCTGCCATCGCGCACAGAAATCACTTTTTCCATAGCTACCAACGTAATAGATGTACTGAGACTAAAGCTGCTTTCAGGACTGCCAGCAACCACTGTAAAAGAGTAATAAAAAATTCAAGAGAGCTATATGCTCAGTCTGTTAAATCCAAAGTAGCTGAGCAGCGGCTTGGTTTCCATCAGTTCTGGCAAATAGCAAACAAGATCTTGAACAGAAGCGGGCGTTCTATCCCAACTATCATCAATGGACGTGAGGTCATCTCGTCAGCATCAGACAAGGCCAGACTATTTTCCAAGAACTTTGCAGCTAATTCTACCCTATGCGACAATGGCTATCAACTCCCTGTATTTCCTCCTATAACAGACAACACGCTATGCAACATACAAATATCTGTGCGTGAGATCGCCAAGCTAATCAAGAACCTTGATTCCAGTAAAGCAACTGGCCCTGACGGCATTCCAGTTATAGTGCTGAAAAAGCTCCAACCAGAACTTGCTCCCATACTTACAAAACTGTTTAAGCGTTGCCTTAAGGAGAAGTGCTTTCCAACACCCTGGTATGCCCTGTATTTAATAATTCAGGTGAAAAGTCATCTCCCTCTCAGTACAGACCAATAAGTCTCCTGTGTGTCATGAGTAAGTTGTTGGAATCCGTATTAAATAAAGAAGTAGTCAACCACCTCAACAGAAACAACCTTCTAAGTGACATGTAATATGGTTTCCACTCTGCAAGATCTATAGCAGATGTGCTAACAGTTATATCACAAAGGATTAGTGAATCTCTTGACAAAGGCTTCCTTTCCAGGGCAATTGCTCTTGACATATCAAAGGCCTTCGATAAGGTATGGCATAAGGGCCTACTTCACAAGATTTCCAGCTATGGTATTACTGGAAATGTTTTCTCAATCATTAAATCATTTCTCTCTGATAGGTTCATAAGAGTAGTGGTTGATGGGCAGAAATCAGAGGCCCACAGTATTAATGCTGGAGTTCCCCAGGGGTCCATCCTGGACCCAACTCTCTTCCTGATCTACATCAATGATCTCCCAAAACACATACTTAAATCATTTGTTGACATCTATGCTGATGACACGACCATCTATGGCAACACATCAAAGGCTGTAAATGACAAAGTTCTCTCTAATTCTCTCTCCTCTGATCTTAAG
This sequence comes from Euprymna scolopes, assembly GCF_053919585.1. Taxonomy (NCBI): domain Eukaryota; kingdom Metazoa; phylum Mollusca; class Cephalopoda; order Sepiida; family Sepiolidae; genus Euprymna; species Euprymna scolopes. The sequence goes on from NC_136504.1 coordinate 105,488,292, forward strand.
CACGTGGTACAATGGGGGAAGAGGTGGTTGGTCACTTTTAATGCATCCAAAACCAAGCTTCTATCTTTACATCATCAACGCTCTGATCCCCATCTGGCATCAATTGGAATGGATGGCTCTCGTCTTGGGGATGCTCCATGTTTTGATAAGCTTCTGGGTTTGACCTTTACTCTTGATTTTAAACACATACATCAAATCTGTTGCTAAGGTCATTGGAAAAATGGTAGGATCCTTCTACCTTGACAGCGTACAAAATAGACTTTGTAGCCTAGTGGGGGATGCCCTTTTCTCTTCCCTGCAACCTCTCTCCCACAGAAAGGACCTTGCGAGCCTGTCCTTGCTTTATCGTTATTTCCATGGCAAGTGCTCGTCTGAGCTCCAATCTCTCGCCCCCCCCCTCGGCAATCTTTCATGAAAAACACCTGTCTAGCTGAAACCACTGTCAGTAATTTTCCCCACTCTTTATCTGTGCTTAAATCAAAATGTAGATTCCATGAACAAAGCTTCTTTCTTAGAAGTGCACGCCTGTGGAACTCTTTTCAGTTTGCCTGTTTCCCACCTGACTACAACTTGGATGTCTTCAAGTCCAACATAAACAAGTTCCTGATAAACCGCCCCTTAAGTAAGACATTTTATCAAATCTCCAATACTAACGATTACTATGATATAGTCCCATTGATTACTTTACACGCAATAACCCCTATCCCTGAGTGGCTTCCGGGCCTTGATAAGTGCTGACTTTCATGTAAAAAAGAAAAGTTTGAAGGTTCAATCCTCAGTATAGGCGACTGAAAAATGCAATTATGAATTACTTATGACCTCTATCCAGTCGCAGAACGAGAGCATATTACCCACGTGCAGTAAACAAAGGGTTCCATGCGAAATTCCGTCAATATTTTTAGCAAAAACATTCCCAAGTTTGACAAGAGTACACCTGAAGAAGGTTGGAGGTTACATCGACCGAAATGTTGTGAAAATCACACTCAGGATGAGGAGAGTAGTCTGAAGAATCCAAATAATACGAAAAAAAAACAAAAAAAACCCACCTATGGAAAATTCATGTTTTTCAAGTGGTGAAAAAGAAGTGTCCGTCATTGAAATGGTGACATAATTTAATCATGAGAATAGGTGGGCCTTTACCAGTTCAGCTTGAAGGGAATTTTACTGTTTTGACCCACTTTTTTTTTTATAGTGTAAACACGAGAGGTTTGAAGCAGTAATCTTCTCTCTATATAAATAAAACAGATGTATGTAGATGTGTCTGCATTTGTAAATATTTAGCCGATGAACTTTTTATTTTTTTTTTATTTTAACAATGCCTCCCTTCATCCAAACTGCCTACTGTTGTTTTGACTCTCCCACCGCTACTACTACTTCTTTTTGGTTTTATCCCCCCCCCCCCTACACCACTTACACACACCCTGGGCAAAGCCGGGTAACCCTACTAGTATAAGAAATGCAAAATCTGCATGTACGCTTAAAAAAAAAAAAAAAAAAATTTTTAAATTTTTGTTTTTATACAGGGTGATCCCCCCCCCCAAAAAAAGAGAAACGGGCTCCAACTCTAATTAGGCCCCGTTTCTTAGTGTTTTGTCCGAATTAAATGTTCTACAGCATATGTTCTAGATGGCCTTCATTTAGCTTGTTTTTTTGGGGGGGAGGTTCATCCTATATATATATATATATATATATATATATATATATATTTATTTATTTATTTATTTATTTATTTATTTATATATATATATATATATATAAACATTTTAATTTTAAATGTTCATTTACGTCAGTCAGAGAAAATTGTAATTAGGTTCCGTTTCTTAGTGTTTTTGAAATGAAACTTTGGTCATAACTAGTTTATTATATTCAAAACATCACATCAAAACACTAGGATCTTTGGCCGTTTTTTCTCTGTTCTACAGCATATGTTCTAAATGGCCTCCATTTAACTTTTGTTTTTTTTTTTTGGGGGGGGGGTCACTCTGTATACTCATGCACTAACAAGGCATATTGCCCCTTGGACATAAGGGGATACTATTTGGGACCATGAGAGACAGTTGGGCCGATGTGTCTCTATGAGGTTCGTTCTAAAAAAGTAAATTCTATTTTTTATTTTTTTTTTTTTACGTAAAAAAAAAAAAAAGTTAAAAGTATTTTACGACCTAACCTGTCTACTAATAAATCTATCAGATAAGATTTTTATGTGCGTTTTTCTCACTTACACGGAACTTTGATCAATACAGTGAATTTTTTTTTCTTTTTTTTTATTAATCGGACATTTGATTCTTTATGTTATAAGTTATGGCCATGATTGTAAATGCAAGGATGCATATTTTTGCTTAATACCCGGAAGAATACTTATTTGCAGAAAAGTACTTGATAAAAATTTGATTTAAATTTTTTATATTTTCGTGTGACAAAATTTGTTTTATTTACAGATTCAGGGGAGGCAACATATTAGGTGCTTGCGTAGATTAGTGATGTTTTAAACACATTTCAGGTGAAAACATTATTACATACTTCGTGTCATAGCAAAATTAATATAAACTAGTGGGTTTCCATTATTTGAATAAATAATACATATTTTAAAATACTATATACTAGCAGGTTTTTTTTTTTTTTTTTACATGGAGGTCACCACTTATCAAGGCCCAGAAGCCACTCGGGGGGGGGGTAAAGGTTATTGCGTGTACAGTAATCAATGGGATAGTATCGTAGTAATCGTTAGTATTGGAGATTTGATAAAGTGTCTTATTTAAGGGGGCGATTCATCAGGAATTTGTTTATGTTGGACTTGAAGACATCCAAGTTGTAGTCAGGTGGGAAACAAGCAAACAGAAGAGAGTTCTACAGTCGTGCGCTTCTAAGAAAGGGAGCTTTGCTCATGGAATCTACGCTTTGATTTAGACACAGATAAAGAGTGGGGAAAATTACTGACAGTGGTTTCAGCTAGACAGGTGTTTTTCATGAAAGATTGGTGAAGGGGGGACCAGAGATTGGAGCTCAGACGAACACTTGCCATGGAAATAATAATAAAACAAAGAAATTCCGCAGTGGCATCTTTCATATGGGCATTCTGTGGACATTCAGTATGAATAGAGACCCTGCGGTATTATTGTAGCCTTTTTGTCAAAACTATAAAAGTATTTATCTAAGTAATCTGTTTAATGTAGTGTCAGAATATATTTTGTTATTATGGTTTATCTTCAATATCCTTATAGAAGTCTGTGACATTTCTATGGCAGGCGTGAACGAAAACCCCACAATATCATTATACCATCTTTAAACAGAACAGATACTACCCTTGGATCCTATCCAGAAGATCAAGAAGATATATTTTAGTTTTATGTACGGCCAGAAAGCGACATCATTTTTTTTTTTTTTTAATATTTAAATTTTTTTTTTTTTTAATCAAAAATTTTTTTTTTTTTTTTTTTTTTTTTTTTACATTGCCTCTTCAGTTATCGAGAGATCCTATTTTATCAAAAAGGAGGATAAAGGGTGATATACTACAAACATTAAATTAGTATATAGAGATGCTAATTTAATGTTCGTAGTATGTTATCACCTTCTATCCTCCCTTTTTAATAAATAGAATCTCCTGATCGAATAATTTATAATCTGTAAACCGTGACATATGTACATACGTTGAAGATACTACGATATTATATAGATTCGAAAAATTACAAAAATCAACTCAGTAGACAAATAATTACAAGTAAAAATAGAATTTATCCAATTATCGACTTTTATTGTATATTTTAATGTGGAAGTTGGCCTTTGGGCCGGGATCAAAGTGTAGTATATGCTGGAACAGATACTGCAAGCAAAGACCATATGTGGGGACAACCTCACATATAAGACCTTGGTCAATGTAGGGGCAACCCTTCATACCAATTGTCACTACCCAGCTCCCTTACTCCCCGGGGAGTTGGTCCCCATTTCCCCTTCACTCCTCACTTTAAAAATGGCCTTGTGCCTAATTTGCTCAGTGGGGGAGCAAATAAATACCTCAAAGTGTAGTATCTGTTCTGCAGATGCTGCACTTAAGGTAATTTGTCCCAGTCAATGGAGGGGAAACTCTCTATACTGGAACAATTATTATTTTTGGTCCCAACCAGAGTGTCCCCTTTTTACTCTACTTTTAGGCGAGCTGGTTTCTGCCCCCACATTAAGAACGACCTTGCGTCACATTTGCTTTCGTGGGGAAGCAATACCCAATTCTGTAAGACAAAAAAGGGAGATAACCCTTGATTTAACTTGACAAATCAAAGTGAAGAGTGAAGGGGAAATGGGGACCAACTCCCCGGGGAGTAGGGGAGCTGGATAGTGACAATTGGTATGAAGGGTTGCCCCTACATTGACCAAGGTCTTATATGTGAGGTTGTCCCCACATATGGTCTTTGCTTGCAGTATCTGCTGGAACAGATACTACACTTTGATCCCGGCCCAAAGGCCAACTTCCACATTAAAATATACAATAAAAGTCGCACTTCAGAATGGCTAATTTTTCGTTAAAAATACATCTCGCACATCTTCATTATTTTTAAATGTAATTATTCCATAAGGTTGAAGTTTACGTCAGATTTTTTTTTTTTATATACAATAAATAAATTCTTTAATCATGAAACCCACATGTGATGGAAGCTAGTGTGCAAATGACGCACGAACATAAACAAACCCCTCGTTCACTTGTTGAACCATGCATAGGCCTGTACTTTGAAGTTGGGCTGATAAGCCGTAAGAGTAAGAAATATTGTTTATTTTGAAAAGCGATTTGAAAGTACAGTTTGGCAGTAAACGGTTAATTTAAAAAAATATTTTATTCTATCAATTTTCTGTAACTTTTTTCTTCCTCACATTTCACTATAATCACTCAACTTTTTGAGTATTTTTTTTTTTTTTTTAAAGTTTTTGCACTTTTACCTAAAATTGATATTATGTTTATTTTTAAGGTTTTTTATTCTGAGAGTTGGCGTTTGGCAAATGGAAATCTGATGTCGTCTTTGACGTTCACCGATAACATTTAATATGTAAGTACTATCTTTTGATTTCACAGCTAAATTCCTTAATTTTATTTATTGCGGACCATTATCCTCATCTTTTTCTGAGTTGTTTCACGACGTTTCGGCCAACTATTCCTCTGGCCTTCGTCAGGTGGTAACCGCAACTGATAGAAACTCTGAATCTCCTGACTGCATCCACTGCAATTACTGCCTAGTTGTTGTCGTCTCACCACATTTTGGCCAAGTAAGCCTCTGGCCGGCTTTGGATAGGATTGAAACCGCTATCTTCAGACAATTCTCACCTGGAACCGTAGAGATTCAACGTCTCTATCAACTGCGCCACGGGCATCGAAGGGCGATCAAGGTTGAATTTTTCGGTCTTATAAATTCATGTTTATTTATTATCTTCCGTGGTCGGGTCCGTACTGAATGGTATATATTATTTTAATTGGAAATCATTATTGAGACTAAGAAAAAATGAGGATAATAGTCCACAATAAATAAAATTAATAAAACGATACTCATCTCAATAATGAATTCCAATTAAATAATATATAGCTAAATTCCTGCTTAAAAAGTTTTATGACAACTAATTAATCGATAAAGTACAGGATAGAACGATAAAAGTGTCGCCCTAGAGAAAACAACACTACAGCTTTATTTTAAATCTTTTATTGAAAAAAATCAATTCAAGTAACTTGATTACATAGTAGAGCTGACATCTATTCAATGTAGCGGCCTTCAGCCTCAATCACCACTTTGATACAAGTCTGGAACTGGGAGCGTGCCTTTTCCACAAGCACCAGCAGGACCTTGGCGAATACTCAGCAGATAACGGCGATCAGACTGGCTTTACTGTTGTGGGAGGTCATGTTGGTGATGTTCTCGATGTATGACCAAACAAAGTAGTACAGTGGTTTTAGGTTGGGGAGGCAGTGAGAGAAGAGTACGAAATCGTAGCACTCCTTCTGGAGTCTAGCCTAGGTCTCTTTGGACTTGTGGGCTGGTGCCGAGTCTTGCTGTCAAACCCGGTGTCTGTCAACAGTCACATCATGTACACTTTATTGTTGACTTTCAAGCCGACTCAAAGATATGAGGTAGCATGATTTGGTCCTCACACCAAAGAACATAATCGTAACCGGAAACTTTGTTTTCATCACTCTGGGCATGACTCTGTTATTCCTGGCAATCCAGCAATGCATTTTGAGGGTGCTTTTGTCATAACTTGGATTGGTAAAGAGCATGGGTTGCACAGCGGCGCATCTCCAATCTCACTTGTTGAACATTGTGTCGCGTTCAGGCATGATAAAAGGTTCCTGTTACTCTTGGGATTTGTACATAACTGGCCAACTAATAGATGGTGTACAACAAAAAAAAAGAAGGACAGTTTATATCAAACAGAAATGGAATCATGAAATTTAATTAAATTAGGATTGTAGTTCAATTTAATAAAATTGGAATTGGAGTTAAATTTAATAAAATTGGGATTGTAATGAAATTTAATTAAATTTTAGCAAAATTTAATTAAATTCGATTGTAGTTCAATTTAATAAAATTGGGATTGGAGTGAACTTTAATTAAATTGTAGTTCAATTTAATAAAATTGTGATTGTAGTTAAATTTAATAAAATTGAGATTGTAGTTAAATTTGAGAAAATTGGGATTGTAGTTCAATTTAATAAAATTGTGATTGGAGTTAAATTTAATAAAATTGAGATTGTAGTTAAATTTGAGAAAATTGGGAGTGTAGTTCAATTTAATAAAATTGTAGTTAAATTTAATAAAATTAGGATTGTAGTTCAATTTAATAAAATTGTGATTGGAGTCAAATTTAATAAAATTGTGATTGGAGTGAACTTTAATTAAATTGTAGTGAAATTTAATAAAATTGTGATTGGAGTTAAATTTAATAAAATTGTGATAGTAGTTAAATTTAATAAAATTGTGATAGTAGTTAAATTTAATAAAATTGTGATTGGAGTTAAATTTAATAAAATTGTGATTGTAGTTAAATTTAATAAAATTGTGATTGTAGTGAAATTTAATATAATTGTTATTGTAGTTAAATTTAATAAAATTGTGATTGTAGTGAAATTTAATAAAATTGTGATAGTAGTTAAATTTAATAAAATTGTGATTGTAGTTAAATTTAATAAAATTGAGATTGTAGTTAAATTTGAGAAAATTGGGATTGTAGTTCAATTTAATAAAATTGTGATTGTAGTTAAATTTAATAAAATTGTGATTGTAGTTAAATTTAATAAAATTGTGATTGGAGTTAAATTTAATAAAATTGTGATTGTAGTGAAATTTAATATAATTGTTATTGTAGTTAAATTTAATAAAATTGTGATTGTAGTGAAATTTAATAAAATTGTGATTGTAGTGAAATTTAATAAAATTGTGATTGTAGTGAAATTTAATAAAATTGTGATTGGAGTTAAATTTAATAAAATTGTGATTGGAGTTAAATTTAATAAAATTGTGATTGTAGTGAAATTTAATAAAATTGTGATCGTAGTGAAATTTAATAAAATTGTGATTGTAGTTAAATTTAATAAAATTGTGATTGTAGTGAAATTTTATAAAATTGTGATTGTAGTGAAATTTAATAAAATTGTGATTGGAGTTAAATTTAATAAAATTAGGATTGGAGTTAAATTTAATAAAATTAGGATTGGAGTTAAATTTAATAAAATTAGGATTGGAGTTAAATTTAATAAAATTAGGATTGTAGTGAAATTTAATAAAATTGTGATTGTAGTGAAATTTAATAAAATTGTGATTGTAGTGAAATTTAATAAAATTGTGATTGGAGTGAAACTTAAGTAGATTGGAGTGCACTTTAATAAAATTTGGATTTAAATAAAAAATATCTTCAGAATCTTTATTTAATAAAATTGGGATTGTAATGAAATTTAATTAAATTTTAGCAAAATTTAATTAAATTCGATTGTAGTTCAATTTAATAAAATTGGGATTGGAGTGAATTTTAATTAAATTGTAGTTCAATTTAATAAAATTGTGATTGTAGTTAAATTTAATAAAATTGAGATTGTAGTTAAATTTAAGAAAATTGGGATTGTAGTTAAATTTAATAAAATTGAGATTGTAGTTAAATTTAAGAAAATTGGGATTGTAGTTCAATTTAATAAAATTGTAGTTAAATTTAATAAAATTAGGATTGTAGTTCAATTTAATAAAATTGTGATTGGAGTTAAATTTAATAAAATTGTGATTGTAGTGAAATTTAATAAAATTGTGATTGGAGTTAAATTTAATAAAATTGTGATTGGAGTTAAATTTAATAAAATTGTGATTGTAGTTAAATTTAATAAAATTGTGATTGGAGTTAAATTTAATAAAATTATGATTGGAGTTAAATTTAATAAAATTGTGATTGGAGTTAAATTTAATAAAATTATGATTGGAGTTAAATTTAATAAAATTGTGTTTGGAGTTAAATTTAATAAAATTGTGATTGGAGTTAAATTTAATAAAATTGTGATTGGAGTTAAATTTAATAAAATTGTGATTGGAGTGAAATTTAATAAAATTATGATTGGAGTTAAATTTAATAAAATTGTGATTGGAGTTAAATTTAATAAAATTGTGATTGGAGTGAAACTTAAGTAGATTGGAGTGCACTTTAATAAAATTTGGATTTAAATAAAAAATATCTTCAGAATCTTTATGTGATTGTTTTGTTGTTAATTCTAAAGATTAAGGTTATCGTTTCACTTTCCTTTAACGGCTTTAAAAGTGTCTAAAATTTATCTTTCTGTCATGACAGATTGTATAGAATCCACATTTCAATGCAATAAAGAGGTCAACTAAATGCAAAAACGATTTATCTATACTCTGATAAGAAATGTGCATAAACTTTTTTTTGTTTTTTTTTATTAGTGACATTTTTTTAATAATTGTGGATGTTCATTTGCTCACATTTCATTCACGTCAATTATTTTTAACTAAAAATATGATCAACTACCATAAAAAGAAACAACATCCAAGTGAGTAAATCTTTGATTTTCATTTTAAGTTACGTTTTACAACCTTTATGTAAATATAATTTTACTTTTTAGCCCATTAAGAACTGGTAAAAGTTATAGTCTGTCGGCTTAGAACGAGTGCTTTAAAATCGTCGAATTGAACGTTTAAATATTACTTAAATTTATGCTCATTTTTGCATTAACCCAATATGACCTAAATTAATAAATTTGGGATTTGAGTTAAATTAGATGTAGATGATTTAAGAAAATATTGATTGTTAATTTTAGTTAGATAATTAGATGTAGATAATTAAACAAAATATTGATTGTTAATTTTAGTTAGATGGTACTATGATTGTCTTCAAACTATAAAAATTATGAAGTTCAATAGTTAAACTATCACTGAGAATTTTTGCATTTCATAAACTTACCTTGATTATTATCCATAGTACTTAAAAAAAAGTGTGTTTATGACAATAAATGGAATCCTCCACTCTCTGAGACAGATGGCGGCATACTGAATGTAAGCAATAGACAGTTTCAATCTGAAGGTATCTGGCATCTACCCAGATACTTAACTAATATGTTCAAGGCATATTTGAATCAATTCCCACTTTATTTATGCCGTTATATATTCATTTATTTACGACTGAACGAATAAGTTCAACCAGGTCATAAAGAGTTAAACATTAATCTATATAAATAAAACAGTAGACGTATGTATGAATCTGTGTCTGTGAAAATATTTAACCGATAAACCCTTAAACTACTCATTACGTAACACTGAAATGAACAGGAAATAGCAATCATACACTAAGAATGGTTTATAACGAGTAAAATCTTTGTTTGGATGGATGAATAATGCGCACAGAAATGTCGGTAAGTTTAAACGCAAAATATTCATTTCAACTTGCCGACATATTTCTATTACTTTTGTGCATGCGCAAATTCATTCATAGCTTGAAGTGGTTTAATTTTAAATCTTTGTCTATCTGTTGATATCTCAAATGGTAGGGAATGCAGCTGGAACACTAAATGTTCAGGTTTCGATTCCAGCCGATGGTACCCAAGTCCTTTGTTTTTTTTTTTTAATCTTTTGAAATCAGTACTATATATTATGTACAATATAATATTCAATAGAAAATTGGCTCTATAATAATAAATACAAAATCCGCATGAATTCAAATAAATTTAAGCGTATTTTACAATCTGACATATTTGTTTATATATTTCGCTTGTTCTTTCCTTAGTTAATCCGTATGTTATGCTTTGGAAAAAAAAAAAAACATACATGATTTTTGAAGCCCAATTTTTTCATTTAAGGCCAAATTTATGAAATTTTGCTTTTTAAAAGCCAATCTGGCGACCCTGAACAAGAATATAAGAGTGACCTTCCTTTGATGTAGCCTCGTTTTCAAATATAAATCTATGTATCTATAAAAGTGAAATTGTGTGTGTGTGTGTGTGTGTGTGTGTGCGCGCGCGCGTGCATTTCCCTAACAAACTGCTCTGTCAATTTTCAGTCTACAGATTCAAGATTTGACATAAGGGCTATTGACATTTGGGAAAATCTTTTAATCGGTTTTTGGCCAGAAATTTGGCTGTCAAAGTTCAACGATTTGACCTTTGAAAACTCTACCAAAATTTGGGTCTAAACACTTAAAATTTTAGATGTAGGTTACTTGGACATGGATCAAACTTTTTAATTTGATTTGAGCCCAAAATAATAAATCTTAAAGGGTCAAAATTGAGGTCAAAGTTTTTTAACATTTGAAATTTTACATAAAGTGTATTCAGACATGCAGCAAGCTTTTTAATCATTTTTTGGGCGAAAATTTGGCTACCAAGAGGTCAAAGTTAAAAGAGTTGACCTTTGCAAACTCTACCAAACTCCTCCGCCAATTTTTGGTCTAAACACTTGAAAGTTTAGATCTAGGTTACCTGGACATGAATGAAACTTTTTAATAAATATATATATATATATATATATGTATATATATATATATATATATATATATATATATATATATATATATATACTAGCAAAAGTACCTGTCGTTGACTGGGATCAAAAACAGCCTACAAAAAATGGACTCTTATTTATGAAAGTATGATAGTTCATGAAAACGAAGGGTTGTAAAGAGATAGCTTCGAATTTGGGGGTATTAAAACCAAAGCAAAATATGATGAAAGTAAAAATAAAATAGATAAACCCCATAATTCATTATACCATACATGTTCACACTAAAACACTTATCACAATATTCTGTGGATCTATATTAAAAAACCTTGTTAAACTTTGTGACATATTTCCATTCTATGGAGGTCAGGCGCGAACGAACACTCCATAATTTTATTATACCATATTTCTTCAAACTGAAACATAATTATCAAAGTATACTTATGCAGATAGATATGAAAAGTCTTTATTAAAGTTTGTGCCTATTTCCATTCTACGGAGGCCAGGCGCGAACGCAGACCCCACAATTTTATTATACCATCCCTATTTAAGTTAAAACATACTTATCAAAGTATTATTATGTACATCTATATCAAAAACGCTTGTAAACGTTTTTTTTAATTTTTAAATTTTTTATTTCCATACTTTGTTGACCAGGCGCGTACGCAGACCCCCACAATTTTAATGAATCGTCATTATGCCAGATCAAACATACCCATTCCTGTGTCTTGATACATCTTCTATCATTATATGTAATCAGTTTTTTTAAATAGTCAACCATATAGGAGCCTATTCGTGGCCAGACACGCACACACAGACGTTCAGCTTTATATTATATATATATATATATATATATATATATGCACATAAAATTATGAACAGTACATAGGACCCAAGCACAGCCAGGCTGAACTGCTAGTATGATAATAATATATTAATGTTTTTTTTAATGGTGTGAGAAAGGAACTCGTAGTAATTTTGACTTGCAGCAGTTCTTCAGCAAAAAAAGAAATCAGTAAAATATCATGCATAAAAGGGAACATTTGAAAGAAACAGGGCAAAAAAAATATGAGCATTGTCTATCAAGAGGTGGTGGACTAAAGGAGTAAATTAAAGATTCTCTCTTATAATGTGATCTTATTATTTGTATTGAACTATGTAGCATAGTATTACTTCCTGGGTATTTATTAATACTTATCTCATTTTGGTGAGTTCTATATTTAAAATTAACTTTTCATAGAAAAGTTAATAAACTAATATTGGTTGTGTGGTATTGTTGTTTTTTTTTTTTTTTTTTTTTTGTTTTTGTCCCCAAAGCTAATTTTTTGCGCTATCCATAAAAAATATCAGCATATTTGTTTATTAAATGTTTTTCTCATTCTGTGGAATTTCCACGGGTCCTGTTAGTCCTTATTAATCACAGCCCGTGCACCAATGGATACCACAATAGTTAGTTTGTAGTATTTTATCATTACAAAGGCCCATACAAAATTTCAGCCAGATCAATCCAGTAGTTTCCAAGAAAAAATGTAATGGACAGACAGACTGAGAGACATCTATACGCCTATAAATTTGCCTTTTCTGTGTTTTGGTATTCATATTAAAACCCCTTTTTTCTATTTATTTAAAAAGAAAATGCAACTTTGTTATACATGGATCGTGGAATTGCATTCATCTGCAAAAGATCTAGCTAATTTGCATATTCTTCATTTTAATTAATTCCCTATAAGTTTTTTTTGGTTTTCTTATGAGATGATCATCTTTAGTTAACTATTACGTGTAATTATATTCATGCCGATATTCTACATGATTTATACTTGCGTAATATTTGCTTAAAAAGGTTATAGTAAACACCTCTTTCTGTATATATTAATGTATGCATATTTATATTTGTTTAAAAAATTTTGTCTAACAAACTCCTCAGTCAGTTTTTGGTTTACAGACATGAAACTTAATATATAGGGTATTTGAACCCATGTGAAACTTTATATTTGGGTTTTAACCAGGGGAAAATCAGTGGAAAAGTGTGAAAATTTAAAAAAAAAAAAAAAAAAAAAAAAAAATGAAATTTGCCATGTGAAGATCGAACGACAGCATTACGAATATGTATGCGTAACTTTATAGCTATTGCTTTATGTTTTAATTTTTAGCCTTACAGCAAACATGTCTTCAAAGCTCAGGCATTAACGTCAAAGGAAAAAGTAAATTGTAAGCTAAACGTTTTGGTTTCGATTCTCAGTGGTGGCACAAGAATCATTTGTTTTTTTTTTGTTTTTTTTTTTGTTTTGTTTTTTTAAAACTTTTTAAATTATTACTATATATTGGGTCCAATATAATCTATAATATAAATCTCACCTGTCTGTTTAAATGTATGTGTGTATGTTTGTATGTCTGCCTAAAACTTTCGACAGAAGAGATGGATTTTCACGAGATCGGTATCGTTTTGAAGCTCAACCCTTTAGACAACAAATATTGAAAAATTGACTAAAAACACAAATTCATTCACCCTCACCTGGGCACTTTTCTACAGGGAGTAGTCGCTTTTTTTCTATGGTATATTCGAAAATCATCCCCCTCTTTTCGATTGGCTAGCCTTAATTTAAACCTTTGCCACTTCTGGTTTGGCAACGGGCACAACAGCAAAGACATCATGTTCTCTCTCTCTTTTTTTTTTTTTTATATATATACATTCTTTTTCTCCTTCGCGGTACGGGTTTGAGCCGGCCTGCCTACTACCATTTTTTTTTTTTTTTTTTTTTTTTTTTTTTTGCTTAACACACACTTCCAAACACCCGGGCAACGCCGAGCACCCAGGCTAGTATAATAATAAATGCGAAATTTGCATTAATCAAGCTATCATATTTAGGGGTACTTTATCATATTTAGGGGTACTTTATGATTGGGCAATGCCTGGCAGTCTACTAGTAATAATATAGAAAGAAATATGTACAAGAGTGTTGGAAGTGATACCCTTGAGGTTGAAGGTTCAATCTTCAGTACGGATTATACTCAGAATATAATTGCAAATTACTTAGGAATTTTACCCAGTCATGGCTGACGGAGCGTGACTAAGCTATCTCTGTGTATTAAATAAAGGCTTATGTCTATAATTCTCTGCAGAATCCCGCGTTCAACAAGATACACCTGTAGAAGGTCAAAGTTTACATTGTGGAAATAACATTCAAGACGAGAACAGTTGTCCGAATAATCCAAATTATCCAAAATATTAATCCTCATTTGAAAAATTCATGAAAACAGTTAAACAAATATACAAAAAAGAACTTTTACCAAAGGCAACGTGAACAAGCAATCCCTGTGTATTAAATTAAATTTTCTATCAATCTACATAATTTTTTTAGTTATGAAACTTTTGTGAGTGTTTTTTTTAATTTTATTTTAGAATTTGTTTTTATAGCCTCAAAGGCTTATAAAAAAAAAAAAAAAATACAGATCCAACATGGCCGTCATAATTTATTAAGTTGGTGCAAAAATGTTTTTTGACGTTCAACTTCATGTCAAAAACCGACATCATTTTTGCACCAACCTAATACACAATTTTTAACTTCTACGTTGTATGTTTACTGACTTAAAAATTGAAAATCAAGCAAGAATAAAACTAATAACTATCACTAAACACATTGGAGTTTAATTTTCATCCAACCTGCATAGTTTTAACTTATTGAAACTGTTTTAAAGTTTTTATTTCACACTAACCTTGAATTTTTGAGATGAGGAGTGGTTATTCGTATTATATGGTTTTATCGGACTACTGTTCTCATCTTGAGTGTCATTTTCTTAACGATTCAGTCAATGTAACTTTCGACCTTCAGGTGTATCTTGTTGAACTCTGGAATGTTTCTGTTGAACTCTGGAATTTGGACGAAATTTTGAACGGAACTTTTTATTTACTTCACAGGAGTAGCATGCTGTTGTTTCGTCAGCCATGACTAGATAGAGGTTCAAAGTAATTTGCAATTGTATTTTAAGGAGCGTGGTGCATTGGTTAGAGTACTTGAAAAAATGAATTGTAAAAGTGATATTCACCTGAAGGTTCAAGGTTCAATTCTTAGTGTGGGCGATTGAAAAATACAATTGCAAATTACTTTGGATCTCTATTCAGTCATGGCTGATGGAACAAGAGCATGCTACCTCCATGAAGTAAATAAAGAGTTCAACAAAATACACCTGAAGCAGGTCGGAGGTTATGCTGACTGAAACGTTGTAAAAATGAGACTCAAAATGAGAACCGTAGTCCGATGAATCCAAACAACATGAATAAACTGCATTATATGCTTTTGATCTGATGTGGTCAGCCATTTTTGGTTCCCCGACAAAACCTAACCCTAACCCTAACCCAACAAAAGGGGAGTGAACCTGTAAATTCATCCTCGTCTGTTCGTCGATTTGTCTGTTCGCACTTTTCTCAATAACTACGCCTTGGAATTTTTTGAAATTTTACACAAACATTAAACATGATATGAGTAAAAAAGTAACAAAACGGATTTTCCGGGAAAACTCTAGTTGCCCTCCTAGGGTACCTTTAGGGTTAAAATGACTAAAACTGACACGTTTGTGCTTATTAAAAGAAAAATTGTTGCCTTGGATTTTTATAAAATTTTCTGAAAAGTTGTAACTAACTGGTTTCTATATAATTTTTGTTTGTCTATACTTTGAGAGAACTCTTGGGTGTGCCCCAGGGGCTCTTTGAGGGCTAATAAAAACCCTCCATTTTTGGGACTATACTATATTTGTCCAAAATCTTCTGTGTGTGTCTATTTAGCAGTTTTGCATGGTGCTGAACTCAAATTTAAATATGTTAAGGCCTTGGGGACTTTCTGGGCTAAATGGGGTGGGGTGGAGCAAATGATGGACAGTCATTTCTTTTTTTTTTTTTGCATGGTGCAGAACTCAAATTTACATATGTTAAGGCCTAAAACTGCACCGTTTGTTCATTTTAACCAGGATTTGACGTCTCCTGGAGACTTTTAGGGATAAATGGTGGGGTGGGGGTGGGGGGTCAATGCTGAACTTAGTCATTTTATTTTATTCCTCGTTCACTGTGCACTTACGGGGGACCATGGATGCTTCACTTGTTTTTTTTATTATTTTATTTTATATTCTTTTAATAATTTAAAATTATTTAGATGTTATTAAATTGCATTTAAATTTAGACAGCATAAACATTGTTTTAAAAAAGATAGTAATAACATTAGACTGTCCCAGAGTACGGTCCTGTTCTTTGTTTGGGGTCATTTTTTTTCTGAGTTCTAGCTATCTTTGTTATTTAAAAAAAAATTTTTTTTTTTTTCCATTAGACTTTTTTTTTTTTTTTTTTTTTAAAGAAGGGCAAGGATGTGTGTGTGTTCTGTTGAAAAACAAATATTGCGAAGATTAATACACCAAATATTTGGAAATTTCCAGTATATTCTCAACGTTTCTCATTTTGATTAATTTTACTCATTTCGCTAAAATTTTTTTGACAAAAAACAGAAGGCTGCTCGAAATATGAAATAAGTGAATGAATAAAATAAATTGAAAACAAAATCGTTTTTATATTTCTGATGCGTTCTATAACCGTGAAATACTTGCTTAGATGCATATGCGAAATAGCATGCAAATTCATCTCAAATGATATTTGCTTGCAAGATTATTATCTAGGTAAAAACATTCATTTTTTTAGATTTATTCTTCCAAATTGTCAGGACTTGATTTGCTAATCTCACTTGCGGTTTTTTCCTCTACCCTTTTCTTATCCTCCCTCTATTGCTCTCTCTCTCTCTCTCTCTCTCTCTCTTTCTCTCTTTGCTTTCTTTTTCACTTTCTCTCTCTATCCTTTTCTGGCTCTCTCTTACTATTGCTGTCTGTTTCGCTGTCTTTGTTTTTTACTCTTTCTCTCTTTTCCTCTATACTTTTCTTTCTCTCTCTATTGTTTTATTTTCACTCTCTTTTTATCACTCTCTCTCTTTCTCTTTATCACTCTCTCTTTCTCTCTTTTTCTTACACCCTCCTCTCTCTCTACTGCTTTCTTTTACACACTCTCTTTTCCTTTATCCTTTTCTTATTCTCTCTCTCTCTCTCTTTATTGATCTTTTTCTCTCTATCCTTTTCTTTTTCTCTATTGTTTTCTTTTCACTCTCTTTCTTGCTCTCTTTTTCTCTCAATCCTTTTCTTTCTCTCTCTCTCTTTAGTGCTTTCTTTTACACACTCTCTCTTTTTTCCTCTCATTTTCTCTTTTTTCTTCTGTCTTTACCTCAATCATTTTATTTCTCTCTCTCTCTCTCTCTCTCTCTGGCTTTCTTTTTCACTCTCTGTCCTTCCTTCTCTTTCTTTTTTCTCTCTCTTTATCACTCTCTCTCTTTCGCCATGGTGCATTGCATCACTACAAGTCAGAACACGTTTCATTAACTGCTTTCATTTTTATTTCCCATCAAAACGCACAGTTAGCCACAGAAATGATTTATGAATTATTATTCATTATTTTATAAGTGAAATTATTTTTTTTCTTCAAATTTTTCATTTGTTGACAATTTTAATTCATACTGTAATTTAATTTTGTAAAAAAAAAAAAAAAAAAAAGTCTTGACATAGTAATTTACCACGTGACAGTTCTACAATTTACATTTATAAAAACAGTATCACATCCAGTTTATCTTTCAAGGAAAGTGGTATCAATTGAAATGAATGGCTCTTCTTGGAAGATCAAAGTGTAGTACCTGTTCCGGCAGATACTGCAATCAAAATTATATGTGGGGGCAACCCCACATATCAGACATTGCTCTTGTAGCTATGAGTTTTGGTCAATGTAGGAGAAACCCTTCATACCAATTGTCACTATCCAGCTTCCCACTTGGGGGAGCTGGTCCTTTCCCTTCCCTCTCCTCTTTCTCTCCACATTAAAATACGGCCTTGTGCCTAATTTGCTCAGTGGGGAAGCAAATAAATAACCACTCTTGTCTTGGGGAGGCTCCATGTTTTGACAAGCTTCTGGGCTTGACCTTTACTCCTGATCTGAAATGGAACACGTACATCAAATCTGTTGCCAATATCGCTGGAAAAATGGGGAAGTCCTTCTATCGATCCAGTAGATATCTACCTGCTGATGCAATTTTCTATCTATATAAGAGCCAGGTACGTCCAAGGATGGAGTATTGTTGCCACATCTGGACAGGAGCTGCTAGAAAGACCTTATCCTGTCTTGACGGAGTTCGTAGCCTTGTAGGGGACGCCCTTTTCTTTTCCCTGCAACCTCTTTCTCATAGAAGAAACGTTCCGAGCCTGTCTATGCTTTATCGTTATTTTCATAGCAAGTGCTCATCTGAACTCTAATCTATGCCCCCCCCCTTGCCAAACTTTCACAAGAAACACTCGTCTAGCTAAAAACACTATCAATAATTCCCCCACTCTTTATCTGTGCCTAAACCTAAATGTAGATTCCATGAACAAAGTTTCTTTCTTAGAACTGCACACCTATGGAACTGTCTTCCGTTTGCCTACTTTCCAGCTGACTACAATATGGTCCTCTTCAAGTCCAATGTAAACAAGTTCTTGATGAACAGTTCCCCTTAAGTAATCCAATTTACCAAATTTACACTACTAATGATTACTATGATATTGTCCGATTTTATAATTTTACTACGGTAAATGTAAACACATATTACTCTTTCCTTTCTCAGACTGGGATATACATGTGGCTGGGGACTACTTGTGAACTTGATATTCTAATGGAACTTCCTCCTTCGGAGGAAGCTGGTTCAACCTGCCTAGGGTGAATTTTGCTGGCAAGCAGGCAGGCAGCTAAGGTCAATAGGTATCTCAGGACTTTGTAATAATCATCTTTCGTTCTTGTTAGCTCCTTACATTAAATGGTTTCTGGAGCGATTTTTCATAAAAAAGAAATGTATATTAATAAAAGTTCAGTAGCAAGTAGAGTAATCTATAATGTGGCACAATCACGTCGACACACTGGTTTCCGCCAGATCATATAAAGTTAAGCAATGATGAGCCTGGCCAGTACCAGATGGGTGACCATTTGGGAAGGCTAGGTGCTGTATGTACTGCCCTGAGTCATAAGAAATTTCCAGGCTGGTATCTGGAGGCGCAATAATTCACTGGGAGAGATGCACCCTTAGTTTTAGTTAAGACATGAATCTAGGAGAAAGTAACTCTGATGACGTCGGCAGTAGGACGTCGGATGGCCATGGAGGAGGATGAATTTCTAGCAGATCAATGGTTCTATGGCATTAAGAGTTACGTTCTTCGACTACATACAGCTCTGCGAATGATCTAAGGACAACGGATAGGTGCAAACAGGCGAGTCAGATGCTACTATGCTGGGGAAGGTAATGGCAACCTACCTCATATAATCTGCCAAGTTCAAAATCATGTGATGTCTTCAGAGGAATCTGACCAACAATGGATCGAAGCCTATGGAGAACACTAACCATGATTTCATCTTCGGCATGAACGTACCGTCATACAAGAAGAAGAAGAATCATGTGCAAATCTATAGTATACGTCCATTCTAACATGCCGATGCCAATATAAAACCCAATCAGCTGAATGAAAAGAGCAAATTTTATGAAAATTTGCTGCAAAGAAGGTGGGTTCTCTCTACCATGCTAGAAAATTACTGAAGCCTGAAAGTATCCTGTACCTTTACAAAGCCACCATTCACCTGTGTATTGTTGCCATTAGCCTCTGATTGCGTCTTGGACACGGTCCAAAGAAGAGTCACCAATCTAATAGGTTCCATACTGTCAACTAAGCTTCAACCCCTGTCCCATCACCACAATGTTACACCCCTGTCTCTATTTTATAAGTATTTTAATGGAGTGTGCTCTGATGAACTCATCGCACTTGTGCCCTTTTAACGTACATCCTCATGATAAACCCTGGTTAGCAACAAAATCCCACCCATTCCTGTAGAAGTTCCTCGATGCTGGAACCTCTTAGTCTAATAGCTTCTTTCCTCAGACTACTAAACTTTGGAATTCCCTCCGACTTACCTCCTCTCCCGACTGTATTGGATAATACATTATAAAAAACGATTTTTATATTGATTATAATTTTTTGACAGAAGAAATAAAATTAATTACATATAAAACAGAAGAAAAAATTAATTGTATATAAAACATTAGAAGAAATAAAATTAATTGCATATAAAACATTAGAAGAAATAAAATTAATTGCATATAAAACATTAGAAGAAATAAAATTAATTGCATATAAAACATTAGAAGAAATAAAATTAATTGTATATAAAACATTAGAAGAAATAAAATTAATTGCATATAAAACATTAGAAGAAATAAAATTAATTGCATATAAAACATTAGAAGAAATAAAATTAATTGCATATAAAACATTAGAAGAAATGAAATTAATTGCATATAAAACATTAGAAGAAATAAAATTAATTGCATATAAAACATTAGAAGAAATAAAATTAATTGCATATAAAACATTAAAAGAAAAAAATTAATTGCATATAAAACATTAGAAGAAAAATTTTAAATCATAAGAAAAATCAAAAATTAAATTATCAATAAATTTTGTCCTCATGAAAATATAATCATTAGATTAATTTTTATTTGCAAAAGAAAAATCAATATTGCTAAAAAAAACCATATCAGCGAATTATCAATATATTGTCATAAAAACGATTATTGTTTTATATTAATAATTATGAGAAAAAATGTTTTATTTCATTAAAATTAAATAGTATACAAAAATTATATTCGAATGTACATAAATAAATTATTTATAATGACAAAATTTGTTGATGGTTGGCTAATTTTGAATTTAATTTTTTTTTCTTTTCCAATTTTTTCCCAATTAAGATGAATTCAATCATCCTTTTTCATAATGACAAAATGTATTGATAATTTATTGATTTAAAATTTGTCAATCCATGTTTTATTTTTATTTTAAAATCAAATAAATTTCAGATCAATTTACTAAATAATCATTTTTTACAAAATATATTTACATAATTTGCCAAAATTTATTGATATAATTGGATAATTTTGCATTTTTCTTATGTTTTATATGCAATTAATTTTATTTCTTCTGTCAAAAAATTATAATCAATATAATAATCGTTTTTTATAATGAGAAAAATTATAAATATTTAAAATTTTAAAAAATGCAACAAAATGTCAATTACATTATTATTAGTGCATAAGTATCTTCCTTTTTAAAGTTTAATATTAAGTTTTTGGTAAAATAATTTTACGGGTAAATATTTTGTTGAATATTTTTTTGTTGAGGCAGGAATCTTTTTTTCAAGAAAAAAATATATATATACATACACATATATTTGTGTTTATATATATATATATATATATATATATATATATATATATATATATATATATTATATATATATATATATATATATATGTACATATATGTAATATATATATACACACAAATATATGTACATATATGTCATATATATATACACACAAATATATGTACATATATGTCATATATATATACACACAAATATATGTACATATATGTAATATATATATACACACAAATATATGTACATATATGTAATATATATATACACACAAATATATGTACATATATGTAATATATATATACACACAAATATATGTACATATATGTAATATATATATACACACAAATATATGTACATATATGTAATATATATATACACACAAATATATGTACATATATGTAATATATATATACACACAAATATATGTACATATATGTAATATATATATATACACACAAATATATGTACATATATGTAATATATATATACACACAAATATATGTACATATATGTAATATATATATACACACAAATATATGTAATATATATATACACACAAATATATGTACATATATGTAATATATATATACACACAAATATATGTACATATATGTAATATATATATACACACAAATATATGTACATATATGTAATATATATATACACACAAATATATGTACATATATGTAATATATATATACACACAAATATATGTACATATATGTAATATATATATATACACACAAATATATGTACATATATGTAATATATATATACACACAAATATATGTACATATAAGTAATATATATATATACACACAAATATATGTACATATATGTAATATATATATACACACAAATATATGTACATATATGTAATATATATATATACACACAAATATATGTACATATATGTAATATATATATACACACAAATATATGTAATATATATATACACACAAATATATGTAATATATATATACACACAAATATATGTACATATATGTAATATATATATACACACAAATATATGTACATATATGTAATATATATATACACACAAATATATGTACATATATGTAATATATATATACACACAAATATATGTACATATATGTAATATATATATACACACAAATATATGTACATATATGTAATATATATATACACACAAATATATGTACATATATGTAATATATATATACACACAAATATATGTACATATATGTAATATATATATACACACAAATATATGTACATATATGTAATATATATATACACACAAATATATGTACATATATGTAATACACATATACACACACAAATATGCGTGTATATATGATATAGACACACAAATATATGTACATATATGTAATACACACACACACATATATATATATATAAATACACACACATGCACACACAAAACTTAAAATCCACAAAAATCTCTTTACTTTTCTCTCACCACTGCATGTAAAAAAGTAAATAAATAAGACAAATACTAACCAAATACCATTAAAAATAACCTACACATAATTATCTACAATGAAACATCTTTTGTGCTATTAAATTACTTTATAGAATCGAGTGGCTTTTGGCTTTGATAAGTAGTAGCTCATTAGTAATTAAAATTATAGACAACTCAAAAAACTTGAAGGATGAATGTTTGGATATGGCATTAACTAATCCGAAAATGGGTTCACATGCCGTAAAACGGCCAACAAACTACGAAACCAAGCTTTCACTTGCTGAGCTCTTAAATAGGGCTTTTGAATGAAGATTTTTGGAACGGTTGAAACCCAATCTCGTATTGCGATTTTTACTTGAGCAGCTGTTTTGGTTTAAGATCCCATTTCTTTCAAATAGAAATGAATACTCAGCAGAAATGCAATTTAGGTCTGTTGGATCAAAAACAAAACTATTTGCAGTTCGTTTTCTAGGACTGTGTGTGTGTGTGTGTGTGTGTGTGTGTGTGTGTGTTGCGTCTGTGTTTGTGATTATTGTATGTGTGTGCATGTGTATTAAAAACAAAACTAGTTAAAGTTTGTTTTCTAAAACTGTGTGTGTGTATATGTGCGTTACATGTGTGCAACAGAAATGCACTTTAGGTCTGTCGGATCAAAAACAAAACTACTGCTTATAGTTCAGTTTCTAGAACTGTGTGTGTGTTGCATGTATGTGTGTGTACGTGTGTATGATTGTTCTGTGTGTCTGTGATTGTTGTATGTGTGTGATTGTTGTACGTGTGTGTTTGTGTTGACGTGTGGGTATGTGTGATTGTTGTACTTGTGTGTTGAGGTGTGTGTATGTATATATGTATGTGATTGTTGTACGTGTGTTTGTGTTGACGTGTGTGTTATGATTCTTGTACGTGTGTTTGTGTTTACGTGTGTGTTATGTGTTTGATTGTTGTATGTGTATGTATGTGCTTATGTGTGGTGATTGTTGTACATATCAAGGCCCCAAAACCACTTGGAAATAAAGGTTCATGAGTGTACTATGGTTACAGCAGTGATTGTTAGTGGTCGAAATTGGATAGAATTTGATTATTAAGAGATGGCTCAACAAGAACTTGTTTACATTGGACTTGTAGACGACCATGTTATAGTCAACTGGAAAGCAGGCCAGCAAAACAGAGTTCCACAGGCGGAAATAAATAAATGCAAAAGTTTGGTCCATTTCTAACAAAAATGATGCAGTTAAAAAGATTTCAATTATTACATAATAGACGCACTGTCATATTAGCTTCGTTACTTTGTGTAAAATCTTAGCAAATTTCCGGTCTTCTACTTCAACAGGCATTCCTGTGATTCGAAATGAACAAAGCCTTATTAGCTGGTTATCATTCCCCTTCTTTGTTCCGAATTATTACACGCACATTAAATCATCATGGGGAGGCCTCAGGTTTTGACAAGCTTCTGGGCTTAACCTTTACTCCTGATCTGAAATGGAACACGTACATCAAACCTGTTGCCAAGATCGCTGGAAAAATGGGAGATCATTCTAGCAATCCAGTAGATATCTCACTGCTGATGCAATTCTCTATCTTTAATAAAGGCCTTTGATAAAGTATGGCATAAAGGTTTATTTTACAAGATCTCCAGCTACGGTATAGCTGGAAATATTCTTCTCAATTCTTAAATCATTTCACCCTGATAGATTCATAAGAGTAGTGGTTGATAGGCAGAAATCAAGCTCACAGTATTAATGCTGGAGTCCCTCAGGGGTCCATCCTGGACCCAATTCTCTTCCTGATCTACATTAATGATCTTTCAAATCACATCCTTACATCATTCGTAGACATTTATGCTGATGACACTACTATCTATGGTAGCACATTTAAGACCGTAAACAACCAAGTTCTTTCCGATTCTCTCTCCTGATCTTGAGCAAGTGGTACAATGGGGAAAGAGGTGGTTTGTTACTTTTAATGCATCTAAAACCAAGCTTTTATCTTTACATCATCAACGTTCTGATCCCCATCTGGCATCAATTGAAATGAATGGCTCTCGTCTTCGGGAGGCCTCATGTTTTGACAAGCTTCTGGGCTTGACCTTTACTCCTGATCTTAAGTGGAACACGTACATTAAATCCGTTGCCAAGGCCGCTAGAAAAATGGTGGGATCCTTCTATCGATCCAGTAGATATCTCACTGCTGATGCTATTCTCTATCTATATAAGAGCCAGGTACGTCCAAGGATGGAATACTGTTGCCACATATGGGTAGGAGCTGCTAGAAAGGACTTGTCCTGCCTTGATAGAGTTCAAAATACACTTTGTAGCCTCGTGGGAGATGTTGCGAGTTTGTCTCTACTTTATCGTTATTTTCATTGCAAGTGTTCGACTGAGCTTCAATCTATGCCCCCCCATTACCAAACTTTCACAAGAAACACTCGTCTAGCTGAAAACACTATCAATAATTTTCCCCACTCTTTATCTGTACCTAAACCTAAATGTAGATTCCATGAGTAAAGCTTCTTTCTTAGAACTGCACGCCTGTGGAACTGTCTTCCGTTTTCCTGCTCTCCAGCTGACTACAATATGTTTGTCTTCAAGTCCAATGTAAACAAGTTCTTGATGAGCCGTTTCATATAAGTTAACAAATTTACTGAATTTCCATTACTATTGATTACTGTGCACTCTTTAACCCTTATCCTCGAGTGGCCTCTGAGCCTTGATAAGTGGTGATGCCTATGTATAAAAAACAAAACAAAAAAAAAAAAGCAAGAACATATGCTAGTGTTTGAACCAGTCAGTGTAATTCCATTCAGCAGACCTGAAGCATAACATACTAAGATAGTCGCTAAACTTCTATCTTCTTATACAACGATTGTTCTAAAAGTAAAGCCGTCTATTTTTTTAAAAATACTTTTCACTCAAAATATTAAAGAGCCACAAAGACGTGAGTGGTACCATTAAAACAAGCAACATTTTGTTCTCCAGAATTTGTTGGTCCCCGTCAAAGGAGGGATTAGACCCAATAATTCACTCTCGTTAATTTGTTCACACTTTTCTCAATAACCATGCCTTGGACTTTTAAGAAATTTTGCACAGACATTAGTCATGGTGAAAGTAAATTTTTGCCAGAATCGATTTTCCGGGATAACTCTGGTTAACCCTCTCCCACCAGGGGGCATTATAGGGGTAAAAAATATATATTTTTTTTTTTATTACATTTTCACCCCAAACAAGGTACATTGCCACTTTGATGTAAGGGGCTACTATCAGGGACATAAGCTACAGAGGTACTATGTGGGGAGTTGGGCAGCAAGATGTCGGTTTACATTACACTTGAACTTCTGCATGTCAGTACAGTTGGGGAAGCAGGAACCCGGAAGGAAATTCCAAAGTCTAGCAGTTCTGGGTAAGAAACTACTAGAGTAGAAAGCTCTCTTACATCTAGGGATTTCAACTGTGAAGGGGTGTGATTTTGCTGCTTGTCGGGGGGTATTTACGTCAAGGGGGTACAAGTGCTTGCAGTTCGTCAGAGCATTCACCATTAAAATACTTGTAGAACAGGCAGAGGGATGCTACATTTCGTCGATGGGACAGAGGCTGAAGCTTAAATGACAGTTCAGGAGCTATCGGGTTGCTAACTGTTACCATTAATAAGAGAGGAGCTAATTTCTTAATCAAAATTGATATCAACTCAAAATCTTTTATGAAAGCAGATAAACAACAATTTATTAAATAAGCACAGAGATAACGTATCAATCGATGAGTTTGAGTTGA
Organism: Euprymna scolopes; assembly: GCF_053919585.1. Taxonomy (NCBI): domain Eukaryota; kingdom Metazoa; phylum Mollusca; class Cephalopoda; order Sepiida; family Sepiolidae; genus Euprymna; species Euprymna scolopes. The sequence goes on from NC_136504.1 coordinate 105,514,791, forward strand.
TAAGAATGCATTACAAAATCGATAATAATAGAATTAATATAAGTTGCTAATTTCATCAACAATTATAAAAGAAATCTAAACTTTAATGTTTCTGAATTTTGCTTGGCATAGTGGATAAAGTACTCCTGGAAGTTGGGGGTTCAATTCTCTATGCAGGCGATGCTCAAAATACAATTCCAAATAATTCTAAACAAGACTAAACTTGTTTCCTTCAATAATTACAAGAAACCTTCTCTACCACCAATAGCAATGGCCAAAGGCTATTTATCTGAAAGTACTTCTTTTTAACGTTCACAGGAAAGATGAGTTGGAACAATTACATTGAGAGCGTTGCCAGGACCGCTGCAAAGAAGGTAGGCTCTCTCTCTCTCTCTCTACCGTGCTAGAAAGCTACTAACGTGCGAAAATATCCTGTACCTCTATAAGGCCACTATTCGCCCATGTATGGAGTACTGTTGTCATATTTGGGCTGGTGCATCTGCTAATAGTCTCTCGCTCCTAGACAAGGTTCAAAAGAGAGTCGCCAATCTGATAGGTCCTGAACTGTCCTCTAAGCTTCAGCCTCTGTCCCATCGACGAAATGTTGCATCCCGCTGCCTGTTCTACAAGTATTTTAATGGTGAATGCTCTGACGAACTGCAAGCACTTGTAGCCCCTCGACGTAAATACCCCCAACAAACCTGACAAGCAGCTAAATCCCACCCCTTCACAGTAGAGATCCCTAGATGTAAGAGAGCCTTTTACTCCAATAGTTTCTTCCCCAGAACCGCTAGACTTTGGAATTCCTTTCCGGGTCCCTACTTCCCCAACTGTACGGACATGCAGAAGTTCAAGCGTAACATGAACCAACATCTTGCTGCCCAACTCCCTACATAGTACCTCTGTAGCTTATGTCCCTTACATCAAAGTGGCAATGTACCTTGTTTGGGGTGAAAATGTAATAATAAAAAGAAAAGTCTGAATACTCTATATACCAAATTTTAAGACTCTAGATCAAAAACTTGGTGAGTACATAGGTTGAGAAGTGTCCTCACACATTCTCATTTTTATAGATATACTAGCAGGCCGCCTGGCATTGCCCAGTGATAAAATACGTATAAATATTATATTTTAACTAAATGCAGAATTTTTATTTATTAAAAACAGAAATACTGTAGGTATTAAACGTAACATTAAATTCCTTTAAAAAAAAAAAAAAAAATTAAGTAAAAAAAAAAAATTAAAGTAATTAATTAATTAAGTAAAAAAAAACAAAAAAAAACTGAGACATGTGCAAGCGAGTATTATGTTTTCACTTTTTGTAAGTAAAAAAAAAAAATAATACTCAAGCTGAGATCAAAACCAAAACTTAAACAGTGAATCAAGTACGATAACCATTAGGCCAGCTTGACATGACTTTTAAATAGTGTTTTCAAACCAACTCATACTTGACATAATAAGCTGTCATATTTCATGACTGTGCACGCGCAGTCGTGAAACAGTTGGGAACAAAAAAATCTGGTGGCCTTACACATACCAATTTTTCAATTTTGATCCCTTAGCAACCCTTTTTTCCTGGTGAAAACTGATTAAAAAGTTTTCCACATGTCTGAATACCCTATATACCAAATTTTAGATCTGTAGATCAAAAACTTGTTGAGTATATAGGTTGAGAAGTGTCCACACACACACACACAGCCACATTCTCACTTTTATAGATATACTAGCAGTTCAGCCAGGCTTTGCTCAGGCCCTATGTACTGTTCATAACTTTATGTGCATCTGTATATATATATATATATATATATATATATATATATATATATATATATATATATATTAAAAAAAAAGTTTGGGTCATGTCCAAGCAACCTAGATCTAAAATTTCAAGTGTTTATACCCAAAATTGGCAGAGGAGTTTGGTAGAGTTTGCAAAAGTTAACTCTTTTAACTTTGACCTCTTGGCAGCCAAATTTTCGCCCAAAAACTGATTAAAAACCTTTCCCTATGTCTGAATACACTTAATGTAAAATTTCAAATATTTAGACCAAAAATTGGCTGAGTAATTTGGTAGATGCTGCAGAAGTCAATTTATTTTTTACTTTGACCCCAATTTTGACCCCTTAACATTCATTGTTTTGGGCTCAAATCAAATTAAAAAGTTTGATCCACATCCAAGTAACCTACATCTAGAATTTCTAGTGTTTATACCCAAAATTGGCAGAGGAGTTTGGTAGAGTTTTCAAAAGTCAAATCATTGAACTTTGACCCTTTGACAGCCAAATTTCCAGCTGAAAACCAATTAAAAAGATTTTCCCAAATCTTAATACCCCTTTTGTCAAATCTTGAGTCTGTAGACTGTAATTTGGTAGAGAAATGTACACACACACACACACACACACACACACACACACACACACACACACACACACAGACAATTTCACTTTTGGAGATATACTAGCATGGGTGCCCGGCGTTGTCCGGGTGTTTGGAGGTGTATGCTGAGCAAGAAAAAAAAAAAAGTCAATTTTGTTTAAACTTTGACTCCTATTATGACACCTTAACATTTATTGTTTTGGGCTCAAATCAAGTTATTATGTTAGATCCATGTCCAAGGAACCTATATCTAAAATTTCAAGTGTTTAGACCCCAAATTGGTGGAGGAGTTTGGTAGAGTTCTCAAAGGGGAAATCGTTGAACTTTGACCCTTTAACAGCCAAATTTCTGGTTGAAAACCGATCCCAAAGATTTTCCCAAATCTCAGTACCTTTTATATAAAATTTTGAGTCTGTAGACTAAAAATTGAGAGAGTTATTGCATAGGGAAATGTACACACACAAACACACACATACAGACACTTTCACTTTTATAGATATATAGATAGACTAGTATTTCAGCCCGGCATTGTCCGGGTGTTTGGAGGTGTAAGTTGATTTAAAAAAAAAAAAAAAAAAAAAAAAAAAAAAAGCGATCAATTTTTTTAACTTTGACCCCTATTATGACCCCTTTAAATTTATTGTTTTGGTCTCAAATTACATTATTAAGTTAGATCCATGTCCAAGGAACCTATATCTAAAATTTCAAGTGTTTAGACCGAAAATTGTCGGAGGAGTTTGGTACTCAAAGGTCAAATCGTTGAATTTTGACCCCTTAACAGCCAAATTTCTGGTCGAAAACCGATCACGGAGATTTTCCCAAATCTCAGTACCCTGTATATCAAATTTCGAGTCTGTAGACTGAAAATTAACAAAGTTATTGTGAATGAAAATGTACACAGACACGTTACGTTCACTTTTATAGACACGTTCACTTTTAGATAGATAGATATGAATTACTTCTCTTTGCTGTATAGAGCCTTTTCTATCTTGATAGGTTTGCTTTTATTAAAGATTGTATCTTTGTCGGATTCATTTATTGTGTGTTTGTATGATTATTTAATAATTGAAAAAATCAGAACTTTTTAAGATATCAGAATCGGGGGAAATACTGATGGCCGAAACTATTCTTTTTATTGTTTTTATTTAAAACTTAATTTTTTCACGTTTTGTATTAATGGTGGAATGATGACTGTTTATTGATTTTAAACTATCGATCACACCAACAAGTGTGAATTTTTACATTGGCAGAAAATATTTGCAATACCCCCCCACACACACACACACTGAAAACAACTTTATTTAGAAATTTAAATGAATCAGAATCAGTAATTGTATCGGTATTGGGAATTTAGAACAGAATCAAGAATTGTATCAGAATCGGGTATGTAAAACAGAATCGGAAATTATATCGGAATCGGGGAATTTAGAACAGAATCAGTAAAAATCGTCCGCTAACAACCAACAACATCCCTATCTGCATAAATTCCATGAACAGAGTTTTTTTTCCTAGAGCTGTCTATCTGTGGAATAAGATACTGTGGAGCTGCTTCCCTGTTGACTATAACTAGGTCATTTTCAAGTCTAATGTAAATAAGTTTTTGTTAACCCATCCTCTTAAATAATTAAGTTTCACCGTTACTGATCATCATTGAGTTGTCTCACCAACTACCTAATACTCTAACACTTATCGACTCTTATCGTTGAGTGGCTTCCTAGCCTTAATAAATGATGACACTTTCAAGTAATATATATATATATATATATATATATATATATATATATATATATATATATATATATATATATATGTAAATATGGTTTGACGTTATCAGCATAAACAGTGGATCTAAATGTTATAATGCAGATACGTGTGAGTGCTTTTCATTAACATCAGAGTCAGATCGACCACTGATTTTGTGTACTACTACTACTACTACTACTGTTGCATAGGTAGTAGTAGCAGTAGTATGGCTGATTCTGTGCTTTTCACTTTTTGCTATTGTTAGTCAAGTTGCTCGTCATGATACTACCATGACACACCATTTGCATAGACAGGTAATTGTGACGCAGGGAGAAAAAAATGCCTGAAATAAAATTAAACGAGGGAAGCTTTATTCTACTCTCACCTCACCTCACCTCACTCCAATCTCTACAGTGAAAATGTATAAAAGTAGTATCACCTCCCCCTCTCCCTCTCTCTCTCTCCCTCCCTCCCCCCTTTCTCCCCCCCTCTCTCTCTCATATATATATATCCAATACATAAAAGACAGTATATCTGTCTGCCTGTCTCCATATTTTCAAACTAAAAGTCGTTCAGTGACAAGTCCATACATCATTTCGTTTTCATTTGTATTCAAAATAATTGAAACTTTAAACACTAAAAATTTTAAATTTTGATTTTCTTAAGTTAAAAAAAAAATACTTGATCAATTTATATGATTTTTGGAATATGACATCTTCGTTCAGTGACAAGTACATACATCATTTCATTTTCTTTATTTTTGTTGTTTTCTTTTTAACTAAATATAGTCTAATTTATAAAACTCACTATGTCTGTATGTATGTATGTATGTCTGTCTGTCTCCATAGTTCCAAACTATGTCTTCCAAAAGTAAAAATCGCAGAGCGGCGCTGGGTGGGAGCCTCAAATAATTGTATCTTTCATAGGCCGTTCTTTTATGGGTTTAGCTGTTTAAAATAGTTTTTAAGGAGTCAGAAATGGGTCAAAATTGAAGAAATCGTTATTTCATTTTATACATTCGTCTTAGTTTATTTTTAATTTTTAATCAGTTTACATGCGTGTCACGTTGGTAACGTCACCAGCTTTGAATGCTGCAGTTTTGCTTCCAGTTGATAGCATACTTTTTTTTTTTCACTTTTGAAATCACGACTATAATAATATATACGAAATCTGGACGAATCAAAATATCATATTTAAGCATATTTTACGACCAGGCAAAGCCGGGCACTAGTAATATATATATATATATATATATATATATATATATATATATATATATATATATATATATATACTCCTATGAATTTGACCTTTTTCTATTTAGATTAAAAACCCTTTTTCCTATTTATTTGTTTTACCACTGAGCAAATTAGGCACAAGGCCATTTTTTAATGTGGAGAGTGAGGGGAGGGGGGCCAGCTCCCCGGGGAGTAGGGAACTAGATAGTGACAATTGGTATGAAGGGTTTCCCCCTACATTGACTAAAACTGATTGCACAAGAGCAATGGTCTGATATGTGGGGTTGCCCCCACATATGGTCTTTAATTGTAGTATCTGCCGGAACAGATACTACACTTTGATAACAGAAAAAAGATCTTGGCCCGAAGGCCAAGAAGAAAAAAGGCGAACCTTTTTTCTATTTATTTAAATATTTATTTAAGAAGAAAAATCACAAATTTTACAGAATTTTAGGGTTAAAATTATATAAAACAGGCAACTAATTCTTTTTAAATGTGGCATGAGGCCAAAAAAGGTGTGGGGGGGAAGATGGGTGTCGGGGGTCGTCCACTTGTCTATTCCCTATCACTAGTTGCAATCACCACAATACCGCATTCACTCTAGGAGTTGGATCTACTTAAAGCCCCAGATGACAATATGTACAATTTTTTTTTTTTTTTTTTTTTTTTTTTTTTACTTTATATTTACAATGAAATAATGACAAAATGGAAATTGTGATGTGTATGATATATGCGGATGAAATTGTGATGTGTATGATATATGCGGATGATGGGCGGGGATAATGAGAGCCTTAAAAACACCCCAAAATAAAGAAAAATAACAGTAATAAAAAATAAATGAACTAAATAAAACGTTCAACGGTGAATGTGTTAGTATTGACCCACTCTTACCTATTTGATTTTGAAATGCTTCCTGTTTTCCGGTATCGGCCGAAAACAAGGGAGCACTTCCTAAGAGGGAGTGGGCACAGCTACGGACAAAATAAAGGGGGGGGGGAAAGGGATATTCGGTGACCTCCAAGAAAAATAACATCGGGACGGGTTGGGACTAAAATAAATTAATCAGGACTGGGCTTCTTTGGAGGTATCCTAACACCTAAAAATAAAAATTGGGGACATGGAACTCATTTATACCAACTAGCTAAGGGACTGATCCACTACGGGATTATCTTGATCTGGTCTGGGGGTTGCTTTTACGGTCGGCGTGTGCCATGCCTAGGCAGGGAACACGTACTCAAGCTTGTTTCGTACAAACGCACATAAACTAGCGGTGTGAATCCACCTTCTACTAAACTGTGAGCGAGATAACCTCCTTCTATCGCATCTGATTTTGATTTTAAGTTGGTGTTTAAAATACAAAATCAGATCCCGGTGAGAAGGTGGCTCCCCCCCACGCCCTATCTCTATGCGTGAAACCCACACTACCAGTCTAGCTACGGCCAAGGTCGCTAGGAACACCATTCGTTCCTCCCTAGGCCACAAGGGATCTGCGTTGTAGACAACGGATGCTAAATCCAGGATCGTCACCTGATCGGGGACGATGCGAGCCGTGACCTCACTGACATACTCCCAGAATTCACGGAGCTTGGAACAAGTATAAAAAGCATGTTCTACGGTTTCTAAGCTATCTTCGTCGCACCGTGGACAAAAGGGACTAAATACCATACCAATTCTAAACAATATGTCATTGAGGGGTAGAGCGTTTCTAACCAATCGCCAGGTCAGGGAAAATTCGGAATTGTTAAGGTATCCCCGGCCTGGCGCCCAATTCCACAGAGAGCGAACCTCCCCCTCCGACAGCTGCAGCCGCTCCCCAAGCGGGTCCGAAGCGGTCCCCACCACTAATCCCCGATATAATGCCCTTCTAGGCTGTGCAAGGTCCAAGGACCCTGGCATCGCTCTAAGCGCATTTCGGCATTCGTTGAAGAATCTTGATTGCCCTCTCGGCCTTCTTTGGCATTCAATTAAATGATTGGGGATAAGGTCGGGAAAAGCTGCACCGACCGCGGGACCCCAATCAGACTCCTCAATCAGAGTTCTACCCAGGAACGCCAACCTTTCGGCATTTTTGTGGCTAGCCAGGTCAGGCATCCCCAGGCCCCCATCTTCAAGACGTTGAGTGCAGACCTGTCTACGGACAAGCGGCCGTCGCTCATTCCACAACAGTAAGAAAAGCGCACGCGTTAAGGCCGCCATGCGGACCGCAGGCAGAGGAAGTACAGCCAATCGGTAAAGGATCAGCGGAAACACATAAGTGGCGCATGCCTCCGCCCTACCTTTAAGGGACAATCCCCTTCGAAGCCAAACCCTGACAGACGCTTCGACCTTGCTCTGTACTTCTGACCAGTTCTTATCTAGACATAGACCGGGTCCAAACCAAACACCCAGAATACTGACCGGGCCATCCGTCCAGACAAATGCGCCAGGCAAAGCATTCGAGGCCAACCTCAGGCCAACGGATTTGCTGAGATTGACTACGGCCCCTGTAACTTGTTCATAACGCTTGAGAGCCTTAATCACCGTAATAATATCAACGACGCTCGAAACAAATACGGTGACATCATCGGCAAACGTGGAAACCCTGGCTCGCGCACCGCCAGGAAGAGCAATTCCGCGCAGGGCCGGTCCAGCCACCCTGGTCCTCACTTTCCTAAGGAATGGTTCCAGCGCGAGGACATACAGCAAGGGCGACAACGGACACCCCTGTCGCACCGACCGAGAAACCGCGAACGGCGCCGACCGCACCCCGTTGACCTGCACAACTGCCGTCGGCCGAGCGTACAAAATGGAAATCCATCTGCAGAAGCCGGATCCAAATCCGGCGGTCTCTAAAACAGCCATCAGGAAACGATGATCCACCCTATCAAACGCCTTGGACTGATCCAAATTAATCAGCGCGGCTTCAGTGTCGTCTTCTAAATTTTCTATGGCTGTACGTATCAAATGCAAATTATTTTGAATTGATCTTCCCTTCACAGCGTAATTCTGATCCGGTTCGACCAAGTCAGCGATAACAATTTGCAAACGATTCGCCAGCACTCGGGCCAGGATTTTTAAATCCGTATTCAGCAACGTGATTGGCCTAAAATCATCTATCCCCCCAACATGTGTGTCGTTCTTCTTCAGAAGTGTGACCACTCCTTTGGTAACCTGACTCGGGATAGATCCCGTGTCAAACCAGTGGTTAAACACACCCGTCAGAATCGGAACAAACATGTGCGACATCCTCAAGTAAAGTTCGTAGGGTAGCCCATCCAGTCCTGGTGATCTGTTATAGGCGACCTGCTTCATAGCAGCTATGACCTCACACTCTGTAACCCGACCATCGCAACCAGCCGCTCGGGCCGCCTCCAGGCGGGGCGAGCCAGCCAAATAGTTGCCAAACTCCTGGACGCGGAGCCTGGACAGCTGCGCAAAGAGATCTTCAAAGTGCACTCGAAACCGCTTGCAAATCCCCCGAGCCGACACTAAGGAGTCCCCTTCCGGGCTCTGAATTTTACGAATGTAGTTATCCGATTTGCGCCCGAGCGAAAAGACTCGTTCGGCTTTGTCAACATTCACAGCTTCGTTGGGCATCTTTTTAATTCTAGCCCTAACTACCTGGCCCTGATATCGCTCGCTAGCCAAACGACTCAGGTCCGCCTTAGCTAACCCTATTTCTAGGGAATCCCCCCCCAGCCACCGCCCGGGATAGTCTATCCTCTAGACGCTTCTCTGCCTTGGCCCTATCTAGCGCGAGGCGTTGGCCATATTTGACAGAGAAGTCTCTAATGCTAGATTTGGCGTTTACCCACCACTTACTCCCGGTAACCGCCCCCACTATATGTGTTTAGTTAGCCTTTCCCGAAAGTCACCTATCTCCAGTAGGGAGGTATTTAACTTCCAGTACCCAGCTAGCTTGGGGTTGCTATCTAAGTCTAACCTGGCCACAAGTAGTTTGTGGTCAGAGTGGCCTAACCAGTGGAACGTGGGACAAGATATGTATTCTATGTTGCCTCTTCTAACTAACAACCGATCCAAGTAAGTACTTGAAGCGGAAGGCCTGCTAGAGAGCCACGTCCACGTCTCCCGCCCCAGGTGATCCACCCGATACCTGTCTACCAGATCGCATCTAGCCATCAGGTCCGACAGACTGGTTTCACACCCATCCGTCCCGCTAGTCCCGCCCACCTTATCTGCCCTGGGGTCAAGGATGGCATTCCAATCACCCACTAGTATTAACCGTTCCGAACCCCCGAGAAACACCTCCAACCGCCGGAAAAAGGAAACCCGCTCCCGTACGCAATTGGGCGCATACACCACGACGACTCGAAACGCTCTATTTGCCACGGCAACATCGGCCACGATCAGTCTACCATCAGCATCCGCGTGAACAACGCTAACCGTTGCAGAAAGGGTGCGCCTAACTAACAAAGAAACCCCCCTACTTTGACTATCACCGTATGTTGAAAAGACATCATAATGCCCCTCCAGCACCCGATGATCGTCAACGCAATCGTAGTGAGTCTCCTGTAACGCAGCCACATCTATATTCATCGACATGAGGTCCCTCAGTACCCTAGCGGCTTTGCTTCGGCACCTCATGCCCCTAACGTTCAAACTACACAAGCTCAAGGACGTGGCCATTGTGTCCAGATATCCGCAACCACCGACCTAAAGTCTTTGCTAGAAAGGGTGCCGCAGGACTGGGCGAGGTTGCCCGAAAGCAACTCGGACGTTACTCGTCCGTCTCGCGCAATACCTCCGACATCCAGGGGAAACGTTAATTTAAGGGCCCTATACAAACAAGGGTGGACGTAAATAGGAACCCTACCTTCGCATCTCGGCGCCAGCTGATCGAGGGAGTTATGCCTCTCTTCCACCAACTTTAAATCTGGAATCGCCCCCCTGGCGTCGTCGATCATATTCCACATGGCCTTCGTGCGTCCAGTTTTTGTATGGCGCACAAAGGTCATGACTAGGGGGGCGTCTGGGAAGTTTTTAGGGTTGGTAACACTTTTCCCGTCGATTATTTTCATTTCTCTAAGCTGCTTAATCAGGCCCCTATGGCGCTGCATTATATACGTGTCAGCGTGAAGGGGGTCTACTTCGCAAATCCGGTCTCCAGGAAGGTAGGGGAGCTTTTTCGTCTTTTCACTCCTTACAGGAGATACAGAGGCGGCTCTTCTACTGCTGTTGGTTTTTGTCGCCGGCTTCTCCCGGGACAACGAGCGGGCACCGGTTGGGGGGGTATCGAAAAGGGATGGGGATTTTGGTTCAGCCGATGAGGTTAGGGTAGGGGTTTTGGGTGGCTGCACCGTAGAGACAGTCTTCTCTACATTCATAGGGGACGGGGAACGGGACCCTGCCTCCTTGTTTTTTCTCGCCTTCTTTTTAGTTTCCTTTTTCGGCACTTGGTACTCTACCACAGTAGCCGTTTCCTTATCGTGCTCCCCTTCTGAGTCAGACGAGGAGACCGGATGCATTCTTTTCTGGCCGCTAACAACTTCTTTAGTGGTAACGTTGGTGGAAGAGACCGTTGACGACACTGTGGGAACCGGCTGACCTTGTACCTCAGGGGGCTGCTCTCTTGTGGAGGGGGTCTTGGTGGTTCTGCCATTCTTCTTTATCACTGTAGTCCAGCCGTCCGACGTTGTTGCTTCTTTGCCCCCTCCGGTTAGCTTCTCAGGGGCTGCTGGTACCACTGCCGCCGGCTTTGCTACTACTACTACTGTCTGGGTTTCTTTTCGGACATTCCCGTGCCATATGGCCCTGCTGTTGACAATTCCAACAGTGGGGCCTGCGACCTTCTACTATAATGCTCATCGACCATATGTCGCACCTGAGCATGGGGGGGATGTTTTGTAATCCTTCCTTGTCAACACGCATTTTTAGGTTGTAGTCCCCTACCATAAGGTTACGGGGACCACGGACAGGAATGACGGACTCTACGTCCCCATATTGACTCATAAAGGCCCCTAATTGCTCAGGGCCGAGAATACAGGGGACTCCCAAAATAGACACGTTCGTCCGCGTCTTACTTAAATATTCCGGCTTAAGTCGAATATGTCGCCACGTGTGTTCCGATTTGAAAATATTGGCGGCGTCTTCCTCTTTGGGCAGTAGTAAATCCCACACTGCATAGCTTCTACGGCAGATATAGGTTGCGGGGATATTTAATTCCCCCAGAATTTTCGCCATGTCGTCTTTCGGCACACCGGTTAGCGCTCGTTTCTTTGTGTCTATGGAGACTAACGATATTATTCTCTTTGAAAGTTCTTTCATAGTTTTCGGTTCTACTCTAATAACATTTCTGTCGGTCAAATCCTTATATTTTGTATCGAATAACCGGCGGTAATCCCCGGGAGTTAGTTGCGACTGGGGGCCCCAGTCTTTTACCACTGCCGCTGCGCCCGTCTGCGGTGTTGATATTATCGTCTGTGACACTGTTAACAGCGGTGATTTCTGTCCCGGAGCAATAATAGAACTGGACGAGTCTATTGTTTGTGAACTCCCTGGCAACGTCGGCCACTCTCCCGGCTTCTCCCTTGGGGACGACGGTTTAGGGGTCAGTGCCGGTTCTTTCGTGGCTGTGGCACTAGCTGCCCCATTCTCTCTTTCAGTCTGAGCAGCCCCCTTTCTTTCTCGTTGACGCGACTTTCTCGCTTGTCGTAGTAGCAGTTCTTGTCTGTTGCATTCATCAGCGCTACTGTCGCTGCTACTAAATTCTATGTCGGCTTGCTTCGCGGCGTTCAACTGTTCGTCTAAAAGCGTTAACATGTTAATGGCCTCTTCCCTGTCGTCTGGCAACCCGTTCGAAAACGTCTGTTCCGACTCGGTGCTTCTCCATATTGAGATATCTCCAGAGGTTGCTGGTTTAATTCCCGACCCTAGGGGGTCCGTTCTCCCATGGGCGGGAGGGCTGACAGTTAAAGCCCTCTTCCTCGGGTGATTCCACCGAGTCGGAACACCTCTTTCAGCTGGCCTAAATCTACTGCTACTACTATTACTGCCGGGAACAGCAGTACGACTAGTTACGTGAGAGTCGCTGCCTAACGCAAGCGATTCCCCTAAATTAGCGGTGCGGGGGACAACACCGAGTTTTGTGCGGGGGTCAACACTAATCCATCCTAGTGGTCTGTCTACTGGGCCTGAACCGGCGGGCGTGTCGGGGACACGAACGCCAGAAACCGGGCTAGGCGGGGGGTCGGAACTCGGACCACGTGGCGGTAGAATTTTTTTTTTTCCAAGGCCTAATCCTGTGCTCAGAGGTGGCCGAAGCCCCTTCTGGGAACCGGACCCCGGGCTAGACATGTCTGCACTACCGGAGCCCGGCCAAGTTACCCTCCTCCTCTGCGTCTTCTTCCCGGTTGGCCCGGCTGAAGTTTCCGTTGGATATGACTTCGAACAACCACCTCAGACGCAGACCGGTCGAGTCGGAAAAAGAGACAACCTGAAATAATTCGTAAACAAGACAGTCAATGGCCTCGCGGGGAGGCAGAAAAATAAAAACAAGGCTCACCCGCCCAACAGGGACCGGCAGCCGGTCTCTGGACAGCAGCAAAACGAAAACACAGCCGAACTCCACGCTTTTTTCTATTTATTTAAAAAGAAAATACCACTGTTATATATGGGTCGTGGAATTGCATTCATCTGCAAAAGATCTAGCTAATTTGCATATTCTTTTAAACATTCATTTTAATTAATTCCCTAATATTTATTTCGGTTTTCTTATGGGATGATCATCTTTAGTTAACTATTACGTGTAATTATATTCATGCAGATTTTCTACATTATTATTATTACTTGTATCTGATACAAAGCAAAAAATTGATTTTATTTTTATTACACGAAAACAATAACAAAATGCTATTCTGACATATTTTTGTATGATAAATACAAATCTTGTATCAAAAATCATATATAATTACGCATTCACTAGATAATTCCATAAATAACATATCTAAGGTTCAAAAAGTATCCAACACACACGAAAAAAACAGTATTAGTTTTTAGTAATATGGCCTTTACTCGCCATAGCAGCTTTCAAACGTTTGGTATAATACCTTACAATATTGCTACAAATGTTAACTGGAATTTTATCGCACTCTTCTTGGCAGATTCGTTTAAGTTCTGTCAGTTTCCTTGGATCTCTATTTTGTACCATAAACTTCAACTTTCGTCACAGATTTTCAATTGGGTTGAGGTCAGGTGATTGACTTGGCCATCCTAATACCTTTATTTCTTTCTTCCAAAATATACAGTAGTTGTCTTAGCCGTGTACTTAGGATCGTTGTCCTGATGGAATATCCAACCATTAGACAAGTTCAAATCCATTGCAGACTTCTAGAGATTATCATCAAGTATAGCCTGATACATTTGAGAATTCATTTTCCCTTCTATGATGTGAAGTTTTCCAGTGCCGGCTGAAGAGAAATAACCCCAAACCATTATACTCCCACTTCCAAATTTCACTGTAGGATGGTACTCTTTGGGTCAAACGTTGAATTCTTCTGTCTCCAGACATGACTTACACTATTTCGACAAAATAACTCCATTTTTGTTTTGCCTAAGCATCATATTTTATCCCTAAAACTTGAAAGTTTCTCCAAATGTTCCTTGGCAAATTTCAGGCGATTCTTGACATGAATCGGTTTTAACAAATCAGTTTTTCTTGGTTTCCGCGATGGGAATCCTTTCTTTCGAAGCACTATCCTAATTGTATTCTTGCATACACGTGTTCCAGATGCTTCTAATGTTTTCTGGAGTTCATAACGAGTTATTCGTGGATCGTTCTTCACTACACATATTAAAAAGCGGGCCATACGGTTAGAAATTTTGGAAGGACGCCTTGAACGTGGCAGATTTGAAGTGCACTGGTAGGACTTCCATTTACGAATCGTATCACCGACAGTCAAAATTAGGATATTCAACATGGTTGAATTTTTTCTATACCTTGCACCATCCATGTGTAGCTGAACGATTGATTTTCTTGTCTTTTTTGGCAATTCTCCAGTTTTAGACATTGTATAAACACTGCGACTAAATTGACTAAAATAATATGCCATCAAGAGTTATCTGGATTTACGTAACTGATCAGATGGTTCACATGACAAATATTTGGCTAATTTTTTGGTCTAGAGATGAAGCTTAATATATAGGGTATTCGAACCCATGCAAAACTTTATATTTGGATTTTAGCCTGGGAAAGTTGGTGTGAAAATGAAAAAAAAAAATAGAATTCGCCAGGTGAAGGTCGAACGATGGAATTATGAATATGCATGCATAATGTAATAGCTATTGGTTCATGTTTTAATTTTTAGCCTTGCAGCAAACATGTTGTCATAGCTCACACATTAACGTCAGAGGAAAAAGTAAATTATTAGCTGAACATTTTGGTTTCAATTCTCAGTGATGGTACATGAGTTATTTTTTTATTTTATTATTATTATTATTTTTTTTTTTTTTTAGAACTTTTTAAATCATTACTATATATCGGACCCAACATAATATAAAAAATACGAAATCTGCATTAATCAAAATATCGCATTTAAGTGCATTTTGCAATCAGGCAATGCCGAACAGCTTACTAGTATATATAGTTACCAGAACCTAAAGATCCAGAGCTTTGTGATTTAGTTAAGTCTTTAATGATTTTCTGTATTTATTTCCTATTTGTTGACGTGTAGGAATACAAAAAGTCTTTTGAAAAAAAAAAACAAAAAAAAAACGAAAATGTTTCTTTTCAAAACACATAATTTTCAACCAATCCTTTGGTCTTCCCCAGTATATATATATATATATATATGTCAAGAGCAATTTTCCTAGAAAGGAAGCCTTTGTCAAGAAATTAACTAATCCTATGAGATATAACCTTTAGCACATCTGTGGTAGATCTTGCAGAACGGAAACCATATTGCGTGTCACTAAGAAGGTTATTTCTGCTGAGGTGGTTGACTATTTCTCTATTTAATATGGATTCCAGCAACTTACTCATGACACGCAGGAGACTTATTGGTCTGTAGTGAGAGGGAGATGACTTATCACCTGAGTTCTTAAATACAGGGCATACTGATGAGGTTTTCCAGTGTGTTGGAAAGCACTTCTCCTTAAGACAACGCTTAAACAGTTTTGTAAGTATGGGAGCAAGTTCTGGTTGAAGCTTTTTTAACACTATAATTGGGATGGCGTCAGAGCCAGTTACTTTACTGGAATCAAGGTTCTTGATTAGCTTGGCGACCTCATGCACAGATATTTGTATGCTACCTAGCATGTTCTGTGTTATAGGAGGAAATATGGGGAGTTGATGGCCTTCGTTGCATAGGGTAGAATTAGCTGCAAAGTTCTTGGCAAATAGTTTCACCTTGTCTGAAGCTGACGAGATGACCTCTAGAACGCACACTTCTGTTCAGGATCCTATTTGTTATTTGCCAAAACTGGTAGGAACCAAGCCGCTGATCAGCTACTTTGGATTTAACGGACTGGGCATATAGCTCTCTTGCATTTTTTTATTACTCTTTTACAGTGGTTGCTGGCGTTCCTGAAAGCAGCTTTAGTCTCAGTGCATCTATTACGTTGGTAGCTATGGAAAAAGTGATTTCTGTGTAAGATGGCAGCAGCACATTCAGGGGAGAACCATGGCTGGCTGTTGGGTTTTTGTTGGAATTTTTTAGATGGTATGAATCGGTCTATGCCTACAATTAACCATTCGGTCAGGTCTGATACTATAAAGGACACATCCTTTTTAAACATGGAATGCAGAGGTAGATCAGATATAAATGTACGGAAACTATTCCAGTCAGCCATAGAGTATCGATATACAGTACGGTGGAGGAGTACGTTTGGGGACTTATTACATTTCATTTTTATCTTAACTGATACGACGGAATGGTCGGAGGATCCTCTCGCAACATTACGATCATGTGGCAGTGTGGTAGTCCTCTTTTTTGAAATTCAATAACATGAAACATTTGCAGATGTAAGTTCTGATGACTCAAAGTTGTTTGCTATTTAAGGACATCTTGGATTATACTTGTATGTAAGGAATAGATTTGGCTTTTCATATTTACAGAAAACTGCTTTGTATTAATTGCTTTGTAATAATTTCAACATGACATGCAAGTAGATAAATAATATTTTCACCTGAAATGCGTAGGTTAAAAAGATCCCTAATCACCAAAAAAACTGTATTATTTTATTTATTTCAACATTACATGTAACTAGGTAATAATATTTTCACCTGAAATGCGTAGGTTAAAAAGAACCCTAATCACCAAAAACACTGTATTATTTTATTTATTTCAACATTACATGTAACTAGGTAATAATATTTTCACCTGAAATGCGTAGGTTAAAAGAACCCTAATCACCAAAAACACTGTATTATTTTATTTATTTCAACATTACATGTAACTAGGTAATAATATTTTCACCTGAAATGCGTAGGTTAAAAAGAACCCTAATCACCAAAAACACCGTATTATTTTATTTATTTCAACATTACATGTAACTAGGTAATAATATTTTCACCTGAAATGCGTAGGTTAAAAAGAACCCTAATCACCAAAAACACCGTATTATTTTATTTATTTCAACATTACATGTAACTAGGTAATAATATTTTCACCTGAAATGCACAGGTTAAAAGAACCCTAATCACCAAAAACACCGTATTATTTTATTTATTTCAACATTACATGTAACTAGGTAATAATATTTTCACCTGAAATGCGTAGGTTAAAAAGAACCCTAATCACCAAAAACACTGTATTATTTTATTTATTTCAACATTACATGTAACTAGGTAATAATATTTTCACCTGAAATGCGTAGGTTAAAAAGAACCCTAATCACCAAAAACACCGTATTATTTTATTTATTTCAACATTACATGTAACTAGGTAATAATATTTTCACCTGAAATGCACAGGTTAAAAGAACCCTAATCACCAAAAACACCGTATTATTTTATTTATTTCAACATTACATGTAACTAGGTAATAATATTTTCACCTTAAATGCGTAGGTTAAAAAGAACCCTAATCACCAAAAGCACCGTATTATTTTATTTATTTCAACATTACATGTAACTAGGTAATAATATTTTCACCTGAAATGCGTAGGTTAAAAGAACCCTAATCACCAAAAGCACCGTATTATTTTATTTATTTCAACATTACATGTAACTAGGTAATAATATTTTCACCTGAAATGCGTAGGTTAAAAGAACCCTAATCATCAAAAACACTGTATTATTTTATTTATTTCAACATTACATGTAACTAGGTAATAATATTTTCACCTTAAATGCGTAGGTTAAAAAGAACCCTAATCACCAAAAGCACCGTATTATTTTATTTATTTCAACATTACATGTAACTAGGTAATAATATTTTCACCTGAAATGCGTAGGTTAAAAGAACCCTAATCACCAAAAGCACCGTATTATTTTATTTATTTCAACATTACATGTAACTAGGTAATAATATTTTCACCTGAAATGCGTAGGTTAAAAGAACCCTAATCATCAAAAACACTGTATTATTTTATTTATTTCAACATTTCATGTAACTAGGTAATAATATTTTCACCTGAAATGCACAGGTTAAAAGAACCCTAATCACCAAAAACACTGTATTATTTTATTTATTTCAACATTACATGTAACTAGGTAATAATATTTTCACCTGAAATGCGTAGGTTAAAAGAACCCTAATCACCAAAAGCACCGTATTATTTTATTTATTTCAACATTATATGTAAATAGGTAATAATATTTTCACCTGAAATGCACAGGTTAAAAGAACCCTAATCACCAAAAACACTGTATTATTTTATTTATTTCAACATTACATGTAAATAGGTAATAATATTTTCACCTGAAATGCACAGGTTAAAAGAACCCTAATCACCAAAAACACTGTATTATTTTATTTATTTCAACATTACATGTAACTAGGTAATAATATTTTCACCTGAAATGCGTAGGTTAAAAGAACCCTAATCACCAAAAGCACCGTATTATTTTATTTATTTCAACATTACATGTAAATAGGTAATAATATTTTCACCTGAAATGCACAGGTTAAAAGAACCCTAATCACCAAAAACACTGTATTATTTTATTTATTTCAACATTTCATGTAACTAGGTAATAATATTTTCACCTGAAATGCGTAGGTTAAAAGAACCCTAATCACCAAAAGCACCGTATTATTTTATTTATTTCAACATTACATGTAACTAGGTAATAATATTTTCACCTGAAATGCACAGGTTAAAAGAACCCTAATCATCAAAAACACTGTATTATTTTATTTATTTCAACATTACATGTAACTAGGTAATAATATTTTCACCTGAAATGCACAGGTTAAAAGAACCCTAATCACCAAAAGCACCGTATTATTTTATTTATTTCAACATTTCATGTAACTAGGTAATAATATTTTCACCTGAAATGCACAGGTTAAAAGAACCCTAATCATCAAAAACACTATATTATTTTATTTATTTCAACATTTCATGTAACTAGGTAATAATATTTTCACCTGAAATGCACAGGTTAAAAGAACCCTAATCATCAAAAACACTGTATTATTTTATTTATTTCAACATTTCATGTAACTAGGTAATAATATTTTCACCTGAAATGCACAGGTTAAAAGAACCCTAATCATCAAAAACACTGTATTATTTTATTTATTTCAACATAACATGTAACTAGGTAATAATATTTACACCTGAAATGCACAGGTTAAAAGAACCCTAATCATCAAAAACACTGTATTATTTTATTTATTTCAACATTACATGTAACTAGGTAATAATATTTTCACCTGAAATGCACAGGTTAAAAGAACCCTAATCATCAAAAACACTGTATTATTTTATTTATTTCAACATTACATGTAACTAGGTAATAATATTTTCACCTGAAATGCACAGGTTAAAAGAACCCTAATCATCAAAAACACTGTATTATTTTATTTATTTCAACATTACATGTAACTAGGTAATAATATTTTCACCTGAAATGCACAGGTTAAAAGAACCCTAATCACCAAAAACACTGTATTATTTTATTTATTTCAACATTTCATGTAACTAGGTAATAATATTTTCACCTGAAATGCACAGGTTAAAAGAACCCTAATCATCAAAAACACTGTATTATTTTATTTATTTCAACATTTCATGTAACTAGGTAATAATATTTTCACCTGAAATGCGTAGGTTAAAAGAACCCTAATCATCAAAAACACTGTATTATTTTATTTATTTCAACATTACATGTAACTAGGTAATAATATTTTCACCTGAAATGCACAGGTTAAAAGAACCCTAATCATCAAAAACACTGTATTATTTTATTTATTTCAACATTACATGTAACTAGGTAATAATATTTTCACCTGAAATGCACAGGTTAAAAGAACCCTAATCATCAAAAACACTGTATTATTTTATTTATTTCAACATTTCATGTAACTAGGTAATAATATTTTCACCTGAAATGCACAGGTTAAAAGAACCCTAATCATCAAAAACACTGTATTATTTTATTTATTTCAACATTACATGTAACTAGGTAATAATATTTTCACCTGAAATGCACAGGTTAAAAGAACCCTAATCATCAAAAACACTGTATTATTTTATTTATTTCAACATTACATGTAACTAGGTAATAATATTTTCACCTGAAATGCGTAGGTTAAAAAGAACCCTAATCACCAAAAACACTGTATTATTTTATTTATTTCAACATTACATGTAACTAGGTAATAATATTTTCACCTGAAATGCGTAGGTTAAAAGAACCCTAATCACCAAAAACACTGTATTATTTTATTTATTTCAACATTACATGTAACTAGGTAATAATATTTTCACCTGAAATGCGTAGGTTAAAAAGAACCCTAATCACCAAAAACACCGTATTATTTTATTTATTTCAACATTACATGTAACTAGGTAATAATATTTTCACCTGAAATGCGTAGGTTAAAAAGAACCCTAATCACCAAAAACACCGTATTATTTTATTTATTTCAACATTACATGTAACTAGGTAATAATATTTTCACCTGAAATGCACAGGTTAAAAGAACCCTAATCACCAAAAACACCGTATTATTTTATTTATTTCAACATTACATGTAACTAGGTAATAATATTTTCACCTGAAATGCGTAGGTTAAAAAGAACCCTAATCACCAAAAACACTGTATTATTTTATTTATTTCAACATTACATGTAACTAGGTAATAATATTTTCACCTGAAATGCGTAGGTTAAAAAGAACCCTAATCACCAAAAACACCGTATTATTTTATTTATTTCAACATTACATGTAACTAGGTAATAATATTTTCACCTGAAATGCACAGGTTAAAAGAACCCTAATCACCAAAAACACCGTATTATTTTATTTATTTCAACATTACATGTAACTAGGTAATAATATTTTCACCTTAAATGCGTAGGTTAAAAAGAACCCTAATCACCAAAAGCACCGTATTATTTTATTTATTTCAACATTACATGTAACTAGGTAATAATATTTTCACCTGAAATGCGTAGGTTAAAAGAACCCTAATCACCAAAAGCACCGTATTATTTTATTTATTTCAACATTACATGTAACTAGGTAATAATATTTTCACCTGAAATGCGTAGGTTAAAAGAACCCTAATCATCAAAAACACTGTATTATTTTATTTATTTCAACATTTCATGTAACTAGGTAATAATATTTTCACCTGAAATGCACAGGTTAAAAGAACCCTAATCACCAAAAACACTGTATTATTTTATTTATTTCAACATTACATGTAACTAGGTAATAATATTTTCACCTGAAATGCGTAGGTTAAAAGAACCCTAATCACCAAAAGCACCGTATTATTTTATTTATTTCAACATTATATGTAAATAGGTAATAATATTTTCACCTGAAATGCACAGGTTAAAAGAACCCTAATCACCAAAAATACTGTATTATTTTATTTATTTCAACATTACATGTAAATAGGTAATAATATTTTCACCTGAAATGCACAGGTTAAAAGAACCCTAATCACCAAAAACACTGTATTATTTTATTTATTTCAACATTTCATGTAACTAGGTAATAATATTTTCACCTGAAATGCGTAGGTTAAAAGAACCCTAATCACCAAAAGCACCGTATTATTTTATTTATTTCAACATTACATGTAAATAGGTAATAATATTTTCACCTGAAATGCACAGGTTAAAAGAACCCTAATCACCAAAAACACTGTATTATTTTATTTATTTCAACATTTCATGTAACTAGGTAATAATATTTTCACCTGAAATGCGTAGGTTAAAAGAACCCTAATCACCAAAAGCACCGTATTATTTTATTTATTTCAACATTACATGTAACTAGGTAATAATATTTTCACCTGAAATG
The DNA here is from genome assembly GCF_053919585.1 of Euprymna scolopes. Taxonomy (NCBI): domain Eukaryota; kingdom Metazoa; phylum Mollusca; class Cephalopoda; order Sepiida; family Sepiolidae; genus Euprymna; species Euprymna scolopes. The sequence continues at coordinate 105,536,550 of NC_136504.1, forward strand.
CACAGGTTAAAAGAACCCTAATCATCAAAAACACTGTATTATTTTATTTATTTCAACATTACATGTAACTAGGTAATAATATTTTCACCTGAAATGCACAGGTTAAAAGAACCCTAATCACCAAAAGCACCGTATTATTTTATTTATTTCAACATTTCATGTAACTAGGTAATAATATTTTCACCTGAAATGCACAGGTTAAAAGAACCCTAATCATCAAAAACACTATATTATTTTATTTATTTCAACATTTCATGTAACTAGGTAATAATATTTTCACCTGAAATGCACAGGTTAAAAGAACCCTAATCATCAAAAACACTGTATTATTTTATTTATTTCAACATTTCATGTAACTAGGTAATAATATTTTCACCTGAAATGCACAGGTTAAAAGAACCCTAATCATCAAAAACACTGTATTATTTTATTTATTTCAACATAACATGTAACTAGGTAATAATATTTACACCTGAAATGCACAGGTTAAAAGAACCCTAATCATCAAAAACACTGTATTATTTTATTTATTTCAACATTACATGTAACTAGGTAATAATATTTTCACCTGAAATGCACAGGTTAAAAGAACCCTAATCATCAAAAACACTGTATTATTTTATTTATTTCAACATTACATGTAACTAGGTAATAATATTTTCACCTGAAATGCACAGGTTAAAAGAACCCTAATCATCAAAAACACTGTATTATTTTATTTATTTCAACATTACATGTAACTAGGTAATAATATTTTCACCTGAAATGCACAGGTTAAAAGAACCCTAATCACCAAAAACACTGTATTATTTTATTTATTTCAACATTTCATGTAACTAGGTAATAATATTTTCACCTGAAATGCACAGGTTAAAAGAACCCTAATCATCAAAAACACTGTATTATTTTATTTATTTCAACATTTCATGTAACTAGGTAATAATATTTTCACCTGAAATGCGTAGGTTAAAAGAACCCTAATCATCAAAAACACTGTATTATTTTATTTATTTCAACATTACATGTAACTAGGTAATAATATTTTCACCTGAAATGCACAGGTTAAAAGAACCCTAATCATCAAAAACACTGTATTATTTTATTTATTTCAACATTACATGTAACTAGGTAATAATATTTTCACCTGAAATGCACAGGTTAAAAGAACCCTAATCATCAAAAACACTGTATTATTTTATTTATTTCAACATTTCATGTAACTAGGTAATAATATTTTCACCTGAAATGCACAGGTTAAAAGAACCCTAATCATCAAAAACACTGTATTATTTTATTTATTTCAACATTACATGTAACTAGGTAATAATATTTTCACCTGAAATGCACAGGTTAAAAGAACCCTAATCATCAAAAACACTGTATTATTTTATTTATTTCAACATTACATGTAACTAGGTAATAATATTTTCACCTGAAATGCACAGGTTAAAAGAACCCTAATCATCAAAAACACTGTATTATTTTATTTATTTATACATTACATGTAACTAGGTAATAATATTTTCACCTGAAATGCACAGGTTAAAAGAACCCTAATCATCAAAAACACTGTATTATTTTATTTATTTCAACATTACATGTAACTAGGTAATAATATTTTCACCTGAAATGCACAGGTTAAAAGAACCCTAATCACCAAAAACACTGTATTATTTTATTTATTTCAACATTTCATGTAACTAGGTAATAATATTTTCACCTGAAATGCACAGGTTAAAAGAACCCTAATCATCAAAAACACTGTATTATTTTATTTATTTCAACATTTCATGTAACTAGGTAATAATATTTTCACCTGAAATGCGTAGGTTAAAAGAACCCTAATCATCAAAAACACTGTATTATTTTATTTATTTCAACATTACATGTAACTAGGTAATAATATTTTCACCTGAAATGCACAGGTTAAAAGAACCCTAATCATCAAAAACACTGTATTATTTTATTTATTTCAACATTACATGTAACTAGGTAATAATATTTTCACCTGAAATGCACAGGTTAAAAGAACCCTAATCATCAAAAACACTGTATTATTTTATTTATTTCAACATTACATGTAACTAGGTAATAATATTTTCACCTGAAATGCACAGGTTAAAAGAACCCTAATCACCAAAAACACTGTATTATTTTATTTATTTCAACATTTCATGTAACTAGGTAATAATATTTTCACCTGAAATGCACAGGTTAAAAGAACCCTAATCATCAAAAACACTGTATTATTTTATTTATTTCAACATTTCATGTAACTAGGTAATAATATTTTCACCTGAAATGCGTAGGTTAAAAGAACCCTAATCATCAAAAACACTGTATTATTTTATTTATTTCAACATTACATGTAACTAGGTAATAATATTTTCACCTGAAATGCACAGGTTAAAAGAACCCTAATCATCAAAAACACTGTATTATTTTATTTATTTCAACATTACATGTAACTAGGTAATAATATTTTCACCTGAAATGCGTAGGTTAAAAGAACCCTAATCACCAAAAGCACCGTATTATTTTATTTATTTCAACATTACATGTAAATAGGTAATAATATTTTCACCTGAAATGCACAGGTTAAAAGAACCCTAATCACCAAAAACACTGTATTATTTTATTTATTTCAACATTACATGTAACTAGGTAATAATATTTTCACCTGAAATGCACAGGTTAAAAGAACCCTAATCACCAAAAGCACCGTATTATTTTATTTATTTCAACATTTCATGTAACTAGGTAATAATATTTTCACCTGAAATGCACAGGTTAAAAGAACCCTAATCACCAAAAACACTGTATTATTTTATTTATTTCAACATTACATGTAACTAGGTAATAATATTTTCACCTGAAATGCGTAGGTTAAAAGAACCCTAATCACCAAAAGCACCGTATTATTTTATTTATTTCAACATTACATGTAACTAGGTAATAATATTTTCACCTGAAATGCACAGGTTAAAAGAACCCTAATCATCAAAAACACTGTATTATTTTATTTATTTCAACATTTCATGTAACTAGGTAATAATATTTTCACCTGAAATGCACAGGTTAAAAGAACCCTAATCATCAAAAACACTGTATTATTTTATTTATTTCAACATTTCATGTAACTAGGTAATAATATTTTCACCTGAAATGCACAGGTTAAAAGAACCCAAATCATCAAAAACACTGTATTATTTTATTTATTTCAACATTACATGTAACTAGGTAATAATATTTTCACCTGAAATGCACAGGTTAAAAGAACCCTAATCACCAAAAGCACCGTATTATTTTATTTATTTCAACATTACATGTAACTAGGTAATAATATTTTCACCTGAAATGCACAGGTTAAAAGAACCCTAATCACCAAAAGCACCGTATTATTTTATTTATTTCAACATTTCATGTAACTAGGTAATAATATTTTCACCTGAAATGCACAGGTTAAAAGAACCCTAATCACCAAAAGCACCGTATTATTTTATTTATTTCAACATTTCATGTAACTAGGTAATAATATTTTCACCTGAAATGCACAGGTTAAAAGAACCCTAATCACCAAAAACACTGTATTATTTTATTTATTTCAACATTACATGTAACTAGGTAATAATATTTTCACCTGAAATGCACAGGTTAAAAGAACCCTAATCATCAAAAACACTGTATTATTTTATTTATTTCAACATTACATGTAACTAGGTAATAATATTTTCACCTGAAATGCACAGGTTAAAAGAACCCTAATCACCAAAAGCACCGTATTATTTTATTTATTTCAACATTACATGTAACTAGGTAATAATATTTTCACCTGAAATGCACAGGTTAAAAGAACCCTAATCACCAAAAGCACCGTATTATTTTATTTATTTCAACATTTCATGTAACTAGGTAATAATATTTTCACCTGAAATGCACAGGTTAAAAGAACCCTAATCATCAAAAACACTGTATTATTTTATTTATTTCAACATTACATGTAACTAGGTAATAATATTTTCACCTGAAATGCACAGGTTAAAAGAACCCTAATCATCAAAAACACTGTATTATTTTATTTATTTCAACATTACATGTAACTAGGTAATAATATTTTCACCTGAAATGCACAGGTTAAAAGAACCCTAATCATCAAAAACACTGTATTATTTTATTTATTTCAACATTACATGTAACTAGGTAATAATATTTTCACCTGAAATGCACAGGTTAAAAGAACCCTAATCATCAAAAACACTGTATTATTTTATTTATTTCAACATTACATGTAACTAGGTAATAATATTTTCACCTGAAATGCACAGGTTAAAAGAACCCTAATCATCAAAAACACTGTATTATTTTATTTATTTCAACATTTCATGTAACTAGGTAATAATATTTTCACCTGAAATGCACAGGTTAAAAGAACCCTAATCATCAAAAACACTGTATTATTTTATTTATTTCAACATTACATGTAACTAGGTAATAATATTTTCACCTGAAATGCACAGGTTAAAAGAACCCTAATCATCAAAAACACTGTATTATTTTATTTATTTCAACATTACATGTAACTAGGTAATAATATTTTCACCTGAAATGCACAGGTTAAAAGAACCCTAATCATCAAAAACACTGTATTATTTTATTTATTTCAACATTACATGTAACTAGGTAATAATATTTTCACCTGAAATGCACAGGTTAAAAGAACCCTAATCATCAAAAACACTGTATTATTTTATTTATTTCAACATTACATGTAACTAGGTAATAATATTTTCACCTGAAATGCACAGGTTAAAAGAACCCTAATCATCAAAAACACTGTATTATTTTATTTATTTCAACATTTCATGTAACTAGGTAATAATATTTTCACCTGAAATGCACAGGTTAAAAGAACCCTAATCATCAAAAACACTGTATTATTTTATTTATTTCAACATTACATGTAACTAGGTAATAATATTTTCACCTGAAATGCACAGGTTAAAAGAACCCTAATCATCAAAAACACTGTATTATTTTATTTATTTCAACATTACATGTAACTAGGTAATAATATTTTCACCTGAAATGCACAGGTTAAAAGAACCCTAATCATCAAAAACACTGTATTATTTTATTTATTTCAACATTACATGTAACTAGGTAAAATATTTTCACCTGAAATGCACAGGTTAAAAGAACCCTAATCATCAAAAACACTGTATTATTTTATTTATTTCAACATTACATGTAACTAGGTAATAATATTTTCACCTGAAATGCACAGGTTAAAAGAACCCTAATCATCAAAAACACTGTATTATTTTATTTATTTCAACATTTCATGTAACTAGGTAATAATATTTTCACCTGAAATGCACAGGTTAAAAGAACCCTAATCATCAAAAACACTGTATTATTTTATTTATTTCAACATTACATGTAACTAGGTAATAATATTTTCACCTGAAATGCACAGGTTAAAAGAACCCTAATCATCAAAAACACTGTATTATTTTATTTATTTCAACATTTCATGTAACTAGGTAATAATATTTTCACCTGAAATGCACAGGTTAAAAGAACCCTAATCATCAAAAACACTGTATTATTTTATTTATTTCAACATTTCATGTAACTAGGTAATAATATTTTCACCTGAAATGCACAGGTTAAAAGAACCCTAATCATCAAAAACACTGTATTATTTTATTTATTTCAACATTTCATGTAACTAGGTAATAATATTTTCACCTGAAATGCACAGGTTAAAAGAACCCTAATCATCAAAAACACTGTATTATTTTATTTATTTCAACATTTCATGTAACTAGGTAATAATATTTTCACCTGAAATGCACAGGTTAAAAGAACCCTAATCATCAAAAACACTGTATTATTTTATTTATTTCAACATTACATGTAACTAGGTAATAATATTTTCACCTGAAATGCGTAGGTTAAAAGAACCCTAATCATCAAAAACACTGTATTATTTTATTTATTTCAACATTACATGTAACTAGGTAATAATATTTTCACCTGAAATGCACAGGTTAAAAGAACCCTAATCATCAAAAACACTGTATTATTTTATTTATTTCAACATTACATGTAACTAGGTAATAATATTTTCACCTGAAATGCACAGGTTAAAAGAACCCTAATCATCAAAAACACTGTATTATTTTATTTATTTCAACATTTCATGTAACTAGGTAATAATATTTTCACCTGAAATGCACAGGTTAAAAGAACCCTAATCATCAAAAACACTGTATTATTTTATTTATTTCAACATTTCATGTAACTAGGTAATAATATTTTCACCTGAAATGCACAGGTTAAAAGAACCCTAATCATCAAAAACACTGTATTATTTTATTTATTTCACCATTACATGTAACTAGGTAATAATATTTTCACCTGAAATGCACAGGTTAAAAGAACCCTAATCATCAAAAACACTGTATTATTTTATTTATTTCAACATTACATGTAACTAGGTAATAATATTTTCACCTGAAATGCACAGGTTAAAAGAACCCTAATCATCAAAAACACTGTATTATTTTATTTATTTCAACATTACATGTAACTAGGTAATAATATTTTCACCTGAAATGCACAGGTTAAAAGAACCCTAATCATCAAAAACACTGTATTATTTTATTTATTTCAACATTACATGTAACTAGGTAATAATATTTTCACCTGAAATGCACAGGTTAAAAGAACCCTAATCATCAAAAACACTGTATTATTTTATTTATTTCAACATTACATGTAACTAGGTAATAATATTTTCACCTGAAATGCACAGGTTAAAAGAACCCTAATCATCAAAAACACTGTATTATTTTATTTATTTCAACATTTCATGTAACTAGGTAATAATATTTTCACCTGAAATGCACAGGTTAAAAGAACCCTAATCATCAAAAACACTGTATTATTTTATTTATTTCAACATTACATGTAACTAGGTAATAATATTTTCACCTGAAATGCACAGGTTAAAAGAACCCTAATCATCAAAAACACTGTATTATTTTATTTATTTCAACATTTCATGTAACTAGGTAATAATATTTTCACCTGAAATGCACAGGTTAAAAGAACCCTAATCATCAAAAACACTGTATTATTTTATTTATTTCAACATTTCATGTAACTAGGTAATAATATTTTCACCTGAAATGCACAGGTTAAAAGAACCCTAATCATCAAAAACACTGTATTATTTTATTTATTTCAACATTTCATGTAACTAGGTAATAATATTTTCACCTGAAATGCACAGGTTAAAAGAACCCTAATCATCAAAAACACTGTATTATTTTATTTATTTCAACATTTCATGTAACTAGGTAATAATATTTTCACCTGAAATGCACAGGTTAAAAGAACCCTAATCATCAAAAACACTGTATTATTTTATTTATTTCAACATTTCATGTAACTAGGTAATAATATTTACACCTGAAATGCACAGGTTAAAAGAACCCTAATCATCAAAAACACTGTATTATTTTATTTATTTCAACATTTCATGTAACTAGGTAATAATATTTTCACCTGAAATGCACAGGTTAAAAGAACCCTAATCATCAAAAACACTGTATTATTTTATTTATTTCAACATTACATGTAACTAGGTAATAATATTTTCACCTGAAATGCACAGGTTAAAAGAACCCTAATCATCAAAAACACTGTATTATTTTATTTATTTCAACATTTCATGTAACAAGGTAATAATATTTTCACCTGAAATGCACAGGTTAAAAGAACCCTAATCATCAAAAACACTGTATTATTTTATTTATTTCAACATTACATGTAACTAGGTAATAATATTTTCACGTGAAATGCACAGGTTAAAAGAACCCTAATCACCAAAAGCACCGTATTATTTTATTTATTTCAACATTACATGTAACTAGGTAATAATATTTTCACCTGAAATGCACAGGTTAAAAGAACCCTAATCACCAAAAGCACCGTATTATTTTATTTATTTCAACATTTCATGTAACTAGGTAATAATATTTTCACCTGAAATGCACAGGTTAAAAGAACCCTAATCACCAAAAGCACCGTATTATTTTATTTATTTCAACATTTCATGTAACTAGGTAATAATATTTTCACCTGAAATGCACAGGTTAAAAGAACCCTAATCACCAAAAACACTGTATTATTTTATTTATTTCAACATTACATGTAACTAGGTAATAATATTTTCACCTGAAATGCACAGGTTAAAAGAACCCTAATCATCAAAAACACTGTATTATTTTATTTATTTCAACATTACATGTAACTAGGTAATAATATTTTCACCTGAAATGCACAGGTTAAAAGAACCCTAATCACCAAAAGCACCGTATTATTTTATTTATTTCAACATTTCATGTAACTAGGTAATAATATTTTCACCTGAAATGCACAGGTTAAAAGAACCCTAATCATCAAAAACACTGTATTATTTTATTTATTTCAACATTTCATGTAACTAGGTAATAATATTTTCACCTGAAATGCACAGGTTAAAAGAACCCTAATCATCAAAAACACTGTATTATTTTATTTATTTCAACATTACATGTAACTAGGTAATAATATTTTCACCTGAAATGCACAGGTTAAAAGAACCCTAATCATCAAAAACACTGTATTATTTTATTTATTTCAACATTTCATGTAACAAGGTAATAATATTTTCACCTGAAATGCACAGGTTAAAAGAACCCTAATCATCAAAAACACTGTATTATTTTATTTATTTCAACATTTCATGTAACTAGGTAATAATATTTTCACCTGAAATGCACAGGTTAAAAGAACCCTAATCATCAAAAACACTGTATTATTTTATTTATTTCAACATTACATGTAACTAGGTAATAATATTTTCACCTGAAATGCACAGGTTAAAAGAACCCTAATCACCAAAAGCACCGTATTATTTTATTTATTTCAACATTACATGTAACTAGGTAATAATATTTTCACCTGAAATGCACAGGTTAAAAGAACCCTAATCACCAAAAGCACCGTATTATTTTATTTATTTCAACATTACATGTAACTAGGTAATAATATTTTCACCTGAAATGCACAGGTTAAAAGAACCCTAATCACCAAAAGCACCGTATTATTTTATTTATTTCAACATTACATGTAACTAGGTAATAATATTTTCACCTGAAATGCACAGGTTAAAAGAACCCTAATCATCAAAAACACTGTATTATTTTATTTATTTCAACATTACATGTAACTAGGTAATAATATTTTCACCTGAAATGCGTAGGTTAAAAGAACCCTAATCACCAAAAGCACCGTATTATTTTATTTATTTCAACATTACATGTAACTAGGTAATAATATTTTCACCTGAAATGCACAGGTTAAAAGAACCCTAATCACCAAAAGCACCGTATTATTTTATTTATTTCAACATTACATGTAACTAGGTAATAATATTTTCACCTGAAATGCGTAGGTTAAAAGAACCCTAATCATCAAAAACACTGTATTATTTTATTTATTTCAACATTACATGTAACTAGGTAATAATATTTTCACCTGAAATGCACAGGTTAAAAGAACCCTAATCACCAAAAACACTGTATTATTTTATTTATTTCAACATTACATGTAACTAGGTAATAATATTTTCACCTGAAATGCGTAGGTTAAAAGAACCCTAATCATCAAAAACACTGTATTATTTTATTTATTTCAACATTACATGTAACTAGGTAATAATATTTTCACCTGAAATGCACAGGTTAAAAGAACCCTAATCACCAAAAGCACCGTATTATTTTATTTATTTCAACATTTCATGTAACTAGGTAATAATATTTTCACCTGAAATGCACAGGTTAAAAGAACCCTAATCACCAAAAGCACCGTATTATTTTATTTATTTCAACATTTCATGTAACTAGGTAATAATATTTTCACCTGAAATGCACAGGTTAAAAGAACCCTAATCACCAAAAACACTGTATTATTTTATTTATTTCAACATTACATGTAACTAGGTAATAATATTTTCACCTGAAATGCACAGGTTAAAAGAACCCTAATCATCAAAAACACTGTATTATTTTATTTATTTCAACATTACATGTAACTAGGTAATAATATTTTCACCTGAAATGCACAGGTTAAAAGAACCCTAATCACCAAAAGCACCGTATTATTTTATTTATTTCAACATTTCATGTAACTAGGTAATAATATTTTCACCTGAAATGCACAGGTTAAAAGAACCCTAATCATCAAAAACACTGTATTATTTTATTTATTTCAACATTTCATGTAACTAGGTAATAATATTTTCACCTGAAATGCACAGGTTAAAAGAACCCTAATCATCAAAAACACTGTATTATTTTATTTATTTCAACATTACATGTAACTAGGTAATAATATTTTCACCTGAAATGCACAGGTTAAAAGAACCCTAATCATCAAAAACACTGTATTATTTTATTTATTTCAACATTTCATGTAACAAGGTAATAATATTTTCACCTGAAATGCACAGGTTAAAAGAACCCTAATCATCAAAAACACTGTATTATTTTATTTATTTCAACATTTCATGTAACTAGGTAATAATATTTTCACCTGAAATGCACAGGTTAAAAGAACCCTAATCATCAAAAACACTGTATTATTTTATTTATTTCAACATTACATGTAACTAGGTAATAATATTTTCACCTGAAATGCACAGGTTAAAAGAACCCTAATCACCAAAAGCACCGTATTATTTTATTTATTTCAACATTACATGTAACTAGGTAATAATATTTTCACCTGAAATGCACAGGTTAAAAGAACCCTAATCACCAAAAGCACCGTATTATTTTATTTATTTCAACATTACATGTAACTAGGTAATAATATTTTCACCTGAAATGCACAGGTTAAAAGAACCCTAATCACCAAAAGCACCGTATTATTTTATTTATTTCAACATTACATGTAACTAGGTAATAATATTTTCACCTGAAATGCACAGGTTAAAAGAACCCTAATCATCAAAAACACTGTATTATTTTATTTATTTCAACATTACATGTAACTAGGTAATAATATTTTCACCTGAAATGCGTAGGTTAAAAGAACCCTAATCACCAAAAGCACCGTATTATTTTATTTATTTCAACATTACATGTAACTAGGTAATAATATTTTCACCTGAAATGCACAGGTTAAAAGAACCCTAATCACCAAAAGCACCGTATTATTTTATTTATTTCAACATTACATGTAACTAGGTAATAATATTTTCACCTGAAATGCGTAGGTTAAAAGAACCCTAATCATCAAAAACACTGTATTATTTTATTTATTTCAACATTACATGTAACTAGGTAATAATATTTTCACCTGAAATGCACAGGTTAAAAGAACCCTAATCATCAAAAACACTGTATTATTTTATTTATTTCAACATTACATGTAACTAGGTAATAATATTTTCACCTGAAATGCACAGGTTAAAAGAACCCTAATCACCAAAAACACTGTATTATTTTATTTATTTCAACATTACATGTAACTAGGTAATAATATTTTCACCTGAAATGCGTAGGTTAAAAGAACCCTAATCACCAAAAGCACCGTATTATTTTATTTATTTCAACATTACATGTAAATAGGTAATAATATTTTCACCTGAAATGCACAGGTTAAAAGAACCCTAATCACCAAAAACACTGTATTATTTTATTTATTTCAACATTACATGTAACTAGCTAATAATATTTTCACCTGAAATGCGTAGGTTAAAAGAACCCTAATCACCAAAAGCACCGTATTATTTTATTTATTTCAACATTACATGTAACTAGGTAATAATATTTTCACCTGAAATGCGTAGGTTAAAAGAACCCTAATCACCAAAAGCACCGTATTATTTTATTTATTTCAACATTTCATGTAACTAGGTAATAATATTTTCACCTGAAATGCGTAGGTTAAAAGAACCCTAATCACCAAAAGCACCGTATTATTTTATTTATTTCAACATTACATGTAACTAGGTAATAATATTTTCACCTGAAATGCACAGGTTAAAAGAACCCTAATCATCAAAAACACTGTATTATTTTATTTATTTCAACATTACATGTAACTAGGTAATAATATTTTCACCTGAAATGCGTAGGTTAAAAGAACCCTAATCACCAAAAGCACCGTATTATTTTATTTATTTCAACATTACATGTATCAATAATTTCCCCCACTCTTTATCTGTGGCTAAACCTAAACGTAGATTCCATGAACAAAGCTTCTTTCTTAGAACTGCACGCCTGTGGAATTGTCTTCCGTTTTCCTGCTTTCCGGCTGACTACAATATGGTTGTGTTCAAGTCTAAAGTAAATAAGTTCTTGATGAGCCGTTCCATATAAGTTATTAAATTTACCAAATTTTCATTACTAATGATTACTATATTGACCAATTTCTACTGTACACTCTTTAACCCTTATCCTTGAGTGGCCTCTGGGCCTTGATAATGTGGTGATGCCTTTGTAAAAAAAAAAAAAAAAAAAAAAAACTAGGTAATAATATTTTCACCTGAAATGCACAGGTTAAAAGAACCCTTATCATCAAAAACACTGTATTATTTTATTTATTTCAACATTACATGTAACTAGGTAATAATATTTTCACCTGAAATGCACAGGTTAAAAGAACCCTAATCATCAAAAACACTGTATTATTTTATTTATTTCAACATTACATGTAACTAGGTAATAATATTTTCACCTGAAATGAACAGGTTAAAAGAACCCTAATCACCAAAAACACCGTATTATTTTATTTATTTCAACATTACATGTAACTAGGTAATAATATTTTCACCTGAAATGCGTAGGTTAAAAGAACCCTAATCACCAAAAGCACCGTATTATTTTATTTATTTCAACGTTACATGTAACTAGGTAATAATATTTTCACCTGAAATGCGTAGGTTAAAAGAACCCTAATCACCAAAAGCACCGTATTATTTTATTTATTTAAACATTACATGTAACAAGGTAATAATATTTTCACCTGAAATGCACAGGTTAAAAGAACCCTAATCATCAAAAACACTGTATTATTTTATTTATTTCAACATTACATGTAACTAGGTAATAATATTTTCACCTGAAATGCACAGGTTAAAAGAACCCTAATCATCAAAAACACTGTATTATTTTATTTATTTCAACATTACATGTAACTAGGTAATAATATTTTCACCTGAAATGAACAGGTTAAAAGAACCCTAATCACCAAAAACACTGTATTATTTTATTTATTTCAACATTACATGTAACTAGGTAATAATATTTTCACCTGAAATGCGTAGGTTAAAAGAACCCTAATCACCAAAAGCACCGTATTATTTTATTTATTTCAACATTACATGTAAATAGGTAATAATATTTTCACCTGAAATGCACAGGTTAAAAGAACCCTAATCACCAAAAACACTGTATTATTTTATTTATTTCAACATTACATGTAACTAGGTAATAATATTTTCACCTGAAATGCGTAGGTTAAAAGAACCCTAATCACCAAAAGCACCGTATTATTTTATTTATTTCAACATTACATGTAACTAGGTAATAATATTTTCACCTGAAATGCGTAGGTTAAAAGAACCCTAATCACCAAAAGCACCGTATTATTTTATTTATTTCAACATTTCATGTAACTAGGTAATAATATTTTCACCTGAAATGCGTAGGTTAAAAGAACCCTAATCACCAAAAGCACCGTATTATTTTATTTATTTCAACATTACATGTAACTAGGTAATAATATTTTCACCTGAAATGCACAGGTTAAAAGAACCCTAATCATCAAAAACACTGTATTATTTTATTTATTTCAACATTACATGTAACTAGGTAATAATATTTTCACCTGAAATGCGTAGGTTAAAAGAACCCTAATCACCAAAAGCACCGTATTATTTTATTTATTTCAACATTACATGTATCAATAATTTCCCCCACTCTTTATCTGTGGCTAAACCTAAACGTAGATTCCATGAACAAAGCTTCTTTCTTAGAACTGCACGCCTGTGGAATTGTCTTCCGTTTTCCTGCTTTCCGGCTGACTACAATATGGTTGTGTTCAAGTCTAAAGTAAATAAGTTCTTGATGAGCCGTTCCATATAAGTTATTAAATTTACCAAATTTTCATTACTAATGATTACTATATTGACCAATTTCTACTGTACACTCTTTAACCCTTATCCTTGAGTGGCCTCTGGGCCTTGATAATGTGGTGATGCCTTTGTAAAAAAAAAAAAAAAAAAAAAAAACTAGGTAATAATATTTTCACCTGAAATGCACAGGTTAAAAGAACCCTTATCATCAAAAACACTGTATTATTTTATTTATTTCAACATTACATGTAACTAGGTAATAATATTTTCACCTGAAATGCACAGGTTAAAAGAACCCTAATCATCAAAAACACTGTATTATTTTATTTATTTCAACATTACATGTAACTAGGTAATAATATTTTCACCTGAAATGCACAGGTTAAAAGAACCCTAATCACCAAAAACACTGTATTATTTTATTTATTTCAACATTACATGTAACTAGGTAATAATATTTTCACCTGAAATGCGTAGGTTAAAAGAACCCTTATCACCAAAAACACTGTATTATTTTATTTATTTCAACATTACATGTAACTAGGTAATAATATTTTCACCTGAAATGCGTAGGTTAAAAGAACCCTAATCACCAAAAACACCGTATTATTTTATTTATTTCAACATTACATGTAACTAGGTAATAATATTTTCACCTGAAATGCGTAGGTTAAAAGAACCCTAATCACCAAAAGCACCGTATTATTTTATTTATTTCAACATTACATGTAACTAGGTAATAATATTTTCACCTGAAATGCACAGGTTAAAAGAACCCTAATCACCAAAAGCACCGTATTATTTTATTTATTTCAACGTTACATGTAACTAGGTAATAATATTTTCACCTGAAATGCGTAGGTTAAAAGAACCCTAATCACCAAAAGCACCGTATTATTTTATTTATTTAAACATTACATGTAACAAGGTAATAATATTTTCACCTGAAATGCACAGGTTAAAAGAACCCTAATCATCAAAAACACTGTATTATTTTATTTATTTCAACATTACATGTAACTAGGTAATAATATTTTCACCTGAAATGCACAGGTTAAAAGAACCCTAATCATCAAAAACACTGTATTATTTTATTTATTTCAACATTAAATGTAAGTAGGTAATAATATTTTCACCTGAAATGCACAGGTTAAAAGAACCCTAATCACCAAAAACACTGTATTATTTTATTTATTTCAACATTACATGTAACTAGGTAATAATATTTTCACCTGAAATGCACAGGTTAAAAGAACCCTAATCACCAAAAACACTGTATTATTTTATTTATTTCAACATTACATGTAACTAGGTAATAATATTTTCACCTGAAATGCACAGGTTAAAAGAACCCTAATCACCAAAAACACTGTATTATTTTATTTATTTCAACATTACATGTAACTAGGTAATAATATTTTCACCTGAAATGCACAGGTTAAAAGAACCCTAATCACCAAAAACACTGTATTATTTTATTTATTTCAACATTACATGTAACTAGGTAATAATATTTTCACCTGAAATGCACAGGTTAAAAGAACCCTAATCACCAAAAACACTGTATTATTTTATTTATTTCAACATTACATGTAACTAGGTAATAATATTTTCACCTGAAATGCACAGGTTAAAAGAACCCTAATCACCAAAAACACTGTATTATTTTATTTATTTCAACATTACATGTAACTAGGTAATAATATTTTCACCTGAAATGCACAGGTTAAAAGAACCCTAATCACCAAAAACACTGTATTATTTTATTTATTTAAACATTACATGTAACAAGGTAATAATATTTTCACCTGAAATGCACAGGTTAAAAGAACCCTAATCATCAAAAACACTGTATTATTTTATTTATTTCAACATTACATGTAACTAGGTCATAATATTTTCACCTGAAATGCACAGGTTAAAAGAACCCTAATCATCAAAAACACTGTATTATTTTATTTATTTCAACATTACATGTAACTAGGTAATAATATTTTCACCTGAAATGCACAGGTTAAAAGAACCCTAATCACCAAAAACACTGTATTATTTTATTTATTTCAACATTACATGTAACTAGGTAATAATATTTTCACCTGAAATGCACAGGTTAAAAGAACCCTAATCACCAAAAACACTGTATTATTTTATTTATTTCAACATTACATGTAACTAGGTAATAATATTTTCACCTGAAATGCACAGGTTAAAAGAACCCTAATCACCAAAAACACTGTATTATTTTATTTATTTCAACATTACATGTAACTAGGTAATAATATTTTCACCTGAAATACACAGGTTAAAAGAACCCTAATCACCAAAAACACTGTATTATTTTATTTATTTCAACATTACATGTAACTAGGTAATAATATTTTCACCTGAAATGCACAGGTTAAAAGAACCCTAATCACCAAAAACACTGTATTATTTTATTTATTTCAACATTACATGTAACTAGGTAATAATATTTTCACCTGAAATGCACAGGTTAAAAGAACCCTAATCACCAAAAACACTGTATTATTTTATTTATTTAAACATTACATGTAACAAGGTAATAATATTTTCACCTGAAATGCACAGGTTAAAAGAACCCTAATCATCAAAAACACTGTATTATTTTATTTATTTCAACATTACATGTAACTAGGTAATAATATTTTCACCTGAAATGCACAGGTTAAAAGAACCCTAATCACCAAAAACACTGTATTATTTTATTTATTTCAACATTACATGTAACTAGGTAATAATATTTTCACCTGAAATGCACAGGTTAAAAGAACCCTAATCACCAATAACACTGTATTATTTTATTTATTTCAACATTACATGTAACTAGGTAATAATATTTTCACCTGAAATGCACAGGTTAAAAGAACCCTAATCACCAAAAACACTGTATTATTTTATTTATTTCAACATTACATGTAACTAGGTAATAATATTTCCACCTGAAATGCACAGGTTAAAAGAACCCTTATCCTCAAAAACACTGTATTATTTTATTTATTTCAACATTACATGTAACTAGGTAATAATATTTTCACCTGAAATGCACAGGTTAAAAGAACCCTAATCATCAAAAACACTGTATTATTTTATTTATTTCAACATTACATGTAACTAGGTAATAATATTTCCACCTGAAATGCACAGGTTAAAAGAACCCTTATCCTCAAAAACACTTTATTATTTTATTTATTTCAACATTACATGTAACTAGGTAATAATATTTTCACCTGAAATGCACAGGTTAAAAGAACCCTAATCACCAAAAACACTGTATTATTTTATTTATTTCAACATTACATGTAACTAGGTAATAATATTTTCACCTGAAATGCACAGGTTAAAAGAACCCTTATCCTCAAAAACACTGTATTATTTTATTTATTTCAACATTTCATGTAACTAGGTAATAATATTTCCACCTGAAATGCACAGGTTAAAAGAACCCTTATCCTCAAAAACACTTTATTATTTTATTTATTTCAACATTACATGCAACTAGGTAATAATATTTTCACCTGAAATGCACAGGTTAAAAGAACTCTAATCATCAAAAACACTGTATTATTTTATTTATTTCAACATTACATGTAACTAGGTAATAATATTTTCACCTGAAATGCACAGGTTAAAAGAACCCTAATCATCAAAAACACTGTATTATTTTATTTATTTCAACATTACATGTAACTAGGTAATAATATTTTCACCTGAAATGCACAGGTTAAAAGAACCCTAATCATCAAAAACACTGTATTATTTTATTTATTTCAACATTACATGTAACTAGGTAATAATATTTTCACCTGAAATGCACAGGTTAAAAGAACCCTAATCATCAAAAACACTGTATTATTTTATTTATTTCAACATTACATGTAACTAGGTCATAATATTTTCACCTGAAATACACAGGTTAAAAGAACCCTAATCATCAAAAACACTGTATTATTTTATTTATTTCAACATTACATGTAACTAGGTAATAATATTTTCACCTGAAATGCACAGGTTAAAAGAACCCTAATCACCAAAAGCACTGTATTATTTTATTTATTTCAACATTACATGTAACTAGGTAATAATATTTTCACCTGAAATGCGTAGGTTAAAAGAACCCTAATCACCAAAAGCACTGTATTATTTTATTTATTTCAACATTATATGTAACTAGGTACTAATATTTTCACCTGAAATGCACAGGTTAAAAGAACCCTAATCACCAAAAACACTGTATTTTTTTATTTATTTCAACATTACATGTAACTAGGTAATAATATTTTCACCTGAAATGCACAGGTTAAAAGATCCCTAATCACCAAAAACACTGTATTATTTTATTTATTTCAACATTACATGTAACTAGGTAATAATATTTTCACCTGAAATGCGTAGGTTAAAAGAACCCTAATCACCAAAAGCACCGTATTATTTTATTTATTTCAACATTACATGTAACTAGGTAATAATATTTTCACCTGAAATGCACAGGTTAAAAGAACCCTAATCACCAAAAACACTATTATTTTATTTATTTCAACATTACATGTAACTAGGTAATATTTTCACCTGAAATGCGTAGGTTAAAAGAACCCTAATCACCAAAAGCACCGTATTATTTTATTTATTTCAACATTACATGTAACTAGGTAATAATATTTTCACCTGAAATGCGTAGGTTAAAAGAACCCTAATCATCAAAAACACTGTATTATTTTATTTATTTCAACATTACATGTAACTAGGTAATAATATTTTCACCTGAAATGCGTAGGTTAAAAGAACCCTAATCATCAAAAACACTGTATTATTTTATTTATTTCAACATTACATGTAACTAGGTAATAATATTTTCACCTGAAATGCACAGGTTAAAAGATCCCTAATCACCAAAAACACTGTATTATTTTATTTATTTCAACATTACATGTAACTAGGTAATAATATTTTCACCTGAAATGCACTGGTTAAAAGAACCCTAATCACCAAAAACACTGTATTATTTTATTTATTTCAACATTACATGTAACTAGGTAATAATATTTTCACCTGAAATGCGTAGGTTAAAAGAACCCTAATCACCAAAAGCACCGTATTATTTTATTTATTTCAACATTACATGTAACTAGTTAATATTTTCACCTGAAATGCGTAGGTTAAAAGAACCCTAATCACCAAAAGCACCGTATTATTTTATTTATTTCAACATTATATGTAACTAGGTAATAATATTTTCACCTGAAATGCACAGGTTAAAAGAACCCTAATCATCAAAAACACTGTATTATTTTATTTATTTCAACATTACATGTAACTAGGTAATAATATTTTCACCTGAAATGCACAGGTTAAAAGAACCCTAATCACCAAAAACACTGTATTATTTTATTTATTTCAACATTACATGTAACTAGGTAATAATATTTTCACCTGAAATGCGTAGGTTAAAAGAACCCTAATCACCAAAAACACCGTATTATTTTATTTATTTCAACATTACATGTAACTAGGTAATAATATTTTCACCTGAAATGCGTAGGTTAAAAGAACCCTAATCACCAAAAGCACCGTATTATTTTATTTATTTCAACATTACATGTAACTAGTTAATAATATTTTCACCTGAAATGCGTAGGTTAAAAGAACCCTAATCACCAAAAGCACCGTATTATTTTATTTATTTAAACATTACATGTAACAAGGTAATAATATTTTCACCTGAAATGCACAGGTTAAAAGAACCCTAATCATCAAAAACACTGTATTATTTTATTAATTTCAACATTACATGTAACTAGGTAATAATATTTTCACCTGAAATGCACAGGTTAAAAGAACCCTAATCATCAAAAACACTGTATTATTTTATTTATTTCAACATTACATGTAACTAGGTAATAATATTTTCACCTGAAATGCGTAGGTTAAAAGAACCCTAATCACCAAAAGCACTGTATTATTTTATTTATTTCAACATTATATGTAACTAGGTACAAATATTTTCACCTGAAATGCACAGGTTAAAAGAACCCTAATCACCAAAAACACTGTATTTTTTTATTTATTTCAACATTACATGTAACTAGGTAATAATATTTTCACCTGAAATGCGTAGGTTAAAAGAACCCTAATCACCAAAAGCACTGTATTATTTTATTTATTTCAACATTACATGTAACTAGGTAATAATATTTTCACCTGAAATGCGTAGGTTAAAAGAACCCTAATCACCAAAAGCACTGTATTATTTTATTTATTTCAACATTATATGTAACTAGGTAATAATATTTTCACCTGAAATGCACAGGTTAAAAGAACCCTAATCACCAAAAGCACTGTATTATTTTATTTATTTCAACATTACATGTAACTAGGTAATAATATTTTCACCTGAAATGCGTAGGTTAAAAGAACCCTAATCACCAAAAGCACTGTATTATTTTATTTATTTCAACATTATATGTAACTAGGTAATAATATTTTCACCTGAAATGCACAGGTTAAAAGAACCCTAATCACCAAAAACACTGTATTTTTTTATTTATTTCAACATTACATGTAACTAGGTAATAATATTTTCACCTGAAATGCGTAGGTTAAAAGAACCCTAATCACCAAAAGCACTGTATTATTTTATTTATTTCAACATTATATGTAACTAGGTACTAATATTTTCACCTGAAATGCACAGGTTAAAAGAACCCTAATCACCAAAAACACTGTATTTTTTTATTTATTTCAACATTACATGTAACTAGGTAATAATATTTTCACCTGAAATGCACAGGTTAAAAGATCCCTAATCACCAAAAACACTGTATTATTTTATTTATTTCAACATTACATGTAACTAGGTAATAATATTTTCACCTGAAATGCGTAGGTTAAAAGAACCCTAATCACCAAAAGCACCGTATTATTTTATTTATTTCAACATTACATGTAACTAGGTAATAATATTTTCACCTGAAATGCACAGGTTAAAAGAACCCTAATCACCAAAAACACTGTATTATTTTATTTATTTCAACATTACATGTAACTAGGTAATATTTTCACCTGAAATGCGTAGGTTAAAAGAACCCTAATCACCAAAAGCACCGTATTATTTTATTTATTTCAACATTACATGTAACTAGGTAATAATATTTTCACCTGAAATGCGTAGGTTAAAAGAACCCTAATCATCAAAAACACTGTATTATTTTATTTATTTCAACATTACATGTAACTAGGTAATAATATTTCCACCTGAAATGCACAGGTTAAAAGATCCCTAATCACCAAAAACACTGTATTATTTTATTTATTTCAACATTACATGTAACTAGGTAATAATATTTTCACCTGAAATGCACTGGTTAAAAGAACCCTAATCACCAAAAACACTGTATTATTTTATTTATTTCAACATTACATGTAACTAGCTAATAATATTTTCACCTGAAATGCACAGGTTAAAAGAACCCTAATCATCAAAAACACTGTATTATTTTATTTATTTCAACATTACATGTAACTAGGTAATAATATTTTCACCTGAAATGCGTAGGTTAAAAGAACCCTAATCACCAAAAGCACCGTATTATTTTATTTATTTCAACATTACATGTAACTAGTTAATAATATTTTCACCTGAAATGCGTAGGTTAAAAGAACCCTAATCACCAAAAGCACCGTATTATTTTATTTATTTCAACATTACATGTAACTAGGTAATAATATTTTCACCTGAAATGCGTAGGTTAAAAGAACCCTAATCACCAAAAGCACCGTATTATTTTATTTATTTAAACATTACGTGTAACAAGGTAATAATATTTTCACCTGAAATGCACAGGTTAAAAGAACCCTAATCATCAAAAACACTGTATTATTTTATTAATTTCAACATTACATGTAACTAGGTAATAATATTTTCACCTGAAATGCACAGGTTAAAAGAACCCTAATCATCAAAAACACTGTATTATTTTATTTATTTCAACATTACATGTAACTAGGTAATAATATTTTCACCTGAAATGCGTAGGTTAAAAGAACCCTAATCACCAAAAGCACTGTATTATTTTATTTATTTCAACATTATATGTAACTAGGTAATAATATTTTCACCTGAAATGCACAGGTTAAAAGAACCCTAATCACCAAAAGCACTGTATTATTTTATTTATTTCAACATTACATTTAACTAGGTAATAATATTTTCACCTGAAATGCACAGGTTAAAAGAACCCTAATCACCAAAAGCACTGTATTATTTTATTTATTTCAACATTATATGTAACTAGGTACTAATATTTTCACCTGAAATGCACAGGTTAAAAGAACCCTAATCACCAAAAACACTGTATTTTTTTATTTATTTCAACATTACATGTAACTAGGTAATAATATTTTCACCTGAAATGCGTAGGTTAAAAGAACCCTAATCACCAAAAGCACTGTATTATTTTATTTATTTCAACATTACATGTAACTAGGTAATAATATTTTCACCTGAAATGCGTAGGTTAAAAGAACCCTAATCACCAAAAGCACTGTATTATTTTATTTATTTCAACATTATATGTAACTAGGTAATAATATTTTCACCTGAAATGCACAGGTTAAAAGAACCCTAATCACCAAAAGCACTGTATTATTTTATTTATTTCAACATTACATGTAACTAGGTAATAATATTTTCACCTGAAATGCGTAGGTTAAAAGAACCCTAATCACCAAAAGCACTGTATTATTTTATTTATTTCAACATTATATGTAACTAGGTAATAATATTTTCACCTGAAATGCACAGGTTAAAAGAACCCTAATCACCAAAAACACTGTATTTTTTTATTTATTTCAACATTACATGTAACTAGGTAATAATATTTTCACCTGAAATGCGTAGGTTAAAAGAACCCTAATCACCAAAAGCACTGTATTATTTTATTTATTTCAACATTATATGTAACTAGGTACTAATATTTTCACCTGAAATGCACAGGTTAAAAGAACCCTAATCACCAAAAACACTGTATTTTTTTATTTATTTCAACATTACATGTAACTAGGTAATAATATTTTCACCTGAAATGCACAGGTTAAAAGATCCCTAATCACCAAAAACACTGTATTATTTTATTTATTTCAACATTACATGTAACTAGGTAATAATATTTTCACCTGAAATGCGTAGGTTAAAAGAACCCTAATCACCAAAAGCACCGTATTATTTTATTTATTTCAACATTACATGTAACTAGGTAATAATATTTTCACCTGAAATGCACAGGTTAAAAGAACCCTAATCACCAAAAACACTGTATTATTTTATTTATTTCAACATTACATGTAACTAGGTAATAATATTTTCACCTGAAATGCACAGGTTAAAAGAACCCTAATCACCAAAAACACTGTATTATTTTATTTATTTAAACATTACATGTAACAAGGTAATAATATTTTCACCTGAAATGCACAGGTTAAAAGAACCCTAATCATCAAAAACACTGTATTATTTTATTTATTTCAACATTACATGTAACTAGGTAATAATATTTTCACCTGAAATGCACAGGTTAAAAGAACCCTAATCACCAAAAACACTGTATTATTTTATTTATTTCAACATTACATGTAACTAGGTAATAATATTTTCACCTGAAATGCACAGGTTAAAAGAACCCTAATCACCAATAACACTGTATTATTTTATTTATTTCAACATTACATGTAACTAGGTAATAATATTTTCACCTGAAATGCACAGGTTAAAAGAACCCTAATCACCAAAAACACTGTATTATTTTATTTATTTCAACATTACATGTAACTAGGTAATAATATTTCCACCTGAAATGCACAGGTTAAAAGAACCCTTATCCTCAAAAACACTGTATTATTTTATTTATTTCAACATTACATGTAACTAGGTAATAATATTTTCACCTGAAATGCACAGGTTAAAAGAACCCTAATCATCAAAAACACTGTATTATTTTATTTATTTCAACATTACATGTAACTAGGTAATAATATTTCCACCTGAAATGCACAGGTTAAAAGAACCCTTATCCTCAAAAACACTTTATTATTTTATTTATTTCAACATTACATGTAACTAGGTAATAATATTTTCACCTGAAATGCACAGGTTAAAAGAACCCTAATCACCAAAAACACTGTATTATTTTATTTATTTCAACATTACATGTAACTAGGTAATAATATTTTCACCTGAAATGCACAGGTTAAAAGAACCCTTATCCTCAAAAACACTGTATTATTTTATTTATTTCAACATTTCATGTAACTAGGTAATAATATTTCCACCTGAAATGCACAGGTTAAAAGAACCCTTATCCTCAAAAACACTTTATTATTTTATTTATTTCAACATTACATGCAACTAGGTAATAATATTTTCACCTGAAATGCACAGGTTAAAAGAACTCTAATCATCAAAAACACTGTATTATTTTATTTATTTCAACATTACATGTAACTAGGTAATAATATTTTCACCTGAAATGCACAGGTTAAAAGAACCCTAATCATCAAAAACACTGTATTATTTTATTTATTTCAACATTACATGTAACTAGGTAATAATATTTTCACCTGAAATGCACAGGTTAAAAGAACCCTAATCATCAAAAACACTGTATTATTTTATTTATTTCAACATTACATGTAACTAGGTAATAATATTTTCACCTGAAATGCACAGGTTAAAAGAACCCTAATCATCAAAAACACTGTATTATTTTATTTATTTCAACATTACATGTAACTAGGTCATAATATTTTCACCTGAAATACACAGGTTAAAAGAACCCTAATCATCAAAAACACTGTATTATTTTATTTATTTCAACATTACATGTAACTAGGTAATAATATTTTCACCTGAAATGCACAGGTTAAAAGAACCCTAATCACCAAAAGCACTGTATTATTTTATTTATTTCAACATTACATGTAACTAGGTAATAATATTTTCACCTGAAATGCGTAGGTTAAAAGAACCCTAATCACCAAAAGCACTGTATTATTTTATTTATTTCAACATTATATGTAACTAGGTACTAATATTTTCACCTGAAATGCACAGGTTAAAAGAACCCTAATCACCAAAAACACTGTATTTTTTTATTTATTTCAACATTACATGTAACTAGGTAATAATATTTTCACCTGAAATGCACAGGTTAAAAGATCCCTAATCACCAAAAACACTGTATTATTTTATTTATTTCAACATTACATGTAACTAGGTAATAATATTTTCACCTGAAATGCGTAGGTTAAAAGAACCCTAATCACCAAAAGCACCGTATTATTTTATTTATTTCAACATTACATGTAACTAGGTAATAATATTTTCACCTGAAATGCACAGGTTAAAAGAACCCTAATCACCAAAAACACTATTATTTTATTTATTTCAACATTACATGTAACTAGGTAATATTTTCACCTGAAATGCGTAGGTTAAAAGAACCCTAATCACCAAAAGCACCGTATTATTTTATTTATTTCAACATTACATGTAACTAGGTAATAATATTTTCACCTGAAATGCGTAGGTTAAAAGAACCCTAATCATCAAAAACACTGTATTATTTTATTTATTTCAACATTACATGTAACTAGGTAATAATATTTTCACCTGAAATGCGTAGGTTAAAAGAACCCTAATCATCAAAAACACTGTATTATTTTATTTATTTCAACATTACATGTAACTAGGTAATAATATTTTCACCTGAAATGCACAGGTTAAAAGATCCCTAATCACCAAAAACACTGTATTATTTTATTTATTTCAACATTACATGTAACTAGGTAATAATATTTTCACCTGAAATGCACTGGTTAAAAGAACCCTAATCACCAAAAACACTGTATTATTTTATTTATTTCAACATTACATGTAACTAGGTAATAATATTTTCACCTGAAATGCGTAGGTTAAAAGAACCCTAATCACCAAAAGCACCGTATTATTTTATTTATTTCAACATTACATGTAACTAGTTAATATTTTCACCTGAAATGCGTAGGTTAAAAGAACCCTAATCACCAAAAGCACCGTATTATTTTATTTATTTCAACATTATATGTAACTAGGTAATAATATTTTCACCTGAAATGCACAGGTTAAAAGAACCCTAATCATCAAAAACACTGTATTATTTTATTTATTTCAACATTACATGTAACTAGGTAATAATATTTTCACCTGAAATGCACAGGTTAAAAGAACCCTAATCACCAAAAACACTGTATTATTTTATTTATTTCAACATTACATGTAACTAGGTAATAATATTTTCACCTGAAATGCGTAGGTTAAAAGAACCCTAATCACCAAAAACACCGTATTATTTTATTTATTTCAACATTACATGTAACTAGGTAATAATATTTTCACCTGAAATGCGTAGGTTAAAAGAACCCTAATCACCAAAAGCACCGTATTATTTTATTTATTTCAACATTACATGTAACTAGTTAATAATATTTTCACCTGAAATGCGTAGGTTAAAAGAACCCTAATCACCAAAAGCACCGTATTATTTTATTTATTTAAACATTACATGTAACAAGGTAATAATATTTTCACCTGAAATGCACAGGTTAAAAGAACCCTAATCATCAAAAACACTGTATTATTTTATTAATTTCAACATTACATGTAACTAGGTAATAATATTTTCACCTGAAATGCACAGGTTAAAAGAACCCTAATCATCAAAAACACTGTATTATTTTATTTATTTCAACATTACATGTAACTAGGTAATAATATTTTCACCTGAAATGCGTAGGTTAAAAGAACCCTAATCACCAAAAGCACTGTATTATTTTATTTATTTCAACATTATATGTAACTAGGTACAAATATTTTCACCTGAAATGCACAGGTTAAAAGAACCCTAATCACCAAAAACACTGTATTTTTTTATTTATTTCAACATTACATGTAACTAGGTAATAATATTTTCACCTGAAATGCGTAGGTTAAAAGAACCCTAATCACCAAAAGCACTGTATTATTTTATTTATTTCAACATTACATGTAACTAGGTAATAATATTTTCACCTGAAATGCGTAGGTTAAAAGAACCCTAATCACCAAAAGCACTGTATTATTTTATTTATTTCAACATTATATGTAACTAGGTAATAATATTTTCACCTGAAATGCACAGGTTAAAAGAACCCTAATCACCAAAAGCACTGTATTATTTTATTTATTTCAACATTACATGTAACTAGGTAATAATATTTTCACCTGAAATGCGTAGGTTAAAAGAACCCTAATCACCAAAAGCACCGTATTATTTTATTTATTTCAACATTACATGTAACTAGTTAATAATATTTTCACCTGAAATGCGTAGGTTAAAAGAACCCTAATCACCAAAAACACTGTATTTTTTTATTTATTTCAACATTACATGTAACTAGGTAATAATATTTTCACCTGAAATGCGTAGGTTAAAAGAACCCTAATCACCAAAAGCACTGTATTATTTTATTTATTTCAACATTATGTGTAACTAGGTACTAATATTTTCACCTGAAATGCACAGGTTAAAAGAACCCTAATCACCAAAAACACTGTATTTTTTTATTTATTTCAACATTACATGTAACTAGGTAATAATATTTTCACCTGAAATGCACAGGTTAAAAGATCCCTAATCACCAAAAACACTGTATTATTTTATTTATTTCAACATTACATGTAACTAGGTAATAATATTTTCACCTGAAATGCGTAGGTTAAAAGAACCCTAATCACCAAAAGCACCGTATTATTTTATTTATTTCAACATTACATGTAACTAGGTAATAATATTTTCACCTGAAATGCACAGGTTAAAAGAACCCTAATCACCAAAAACACTGTATTATTTTATTTATTTCAACATTACATGTAACTAGGTAATATTTTCACCTGAAATGCGTAGGTTAAAAGAACCCTAATCACCAAAAGCACCGTATTATTTTATTTATTTCAACATTACATGTAACTAGGTAATAATATTTTCACCTGAAATGCGTAGGTTAAAAGAACCCTAATCATCAAAAACACTGTATTATTTTATTTATTTCAACATTACATGTAACTAGGTAATAATATTTCCACCTGAAATGCACAGGTTAAAAGATCCCTAATCACCAAAAACACTGTATTATTTTATTTATTTCAACATTACATGTAACTAGGTAATAATATTTTCACCTGAAATGCGTAGGTTAAAAGAACCCTAATCACCAAAAGCACTGTATTATTTTATTTATTTCAACATTATATGTAACTAGGTACAAATATTTTCACCTGAAATGCACAGGTTAAAAGAACCCTAATCACCAAAAACACTGTATTTTTTTATTTATTTCAACATTACATGTAACTAGGTAATAATATTTTCACCTGAAATGCGTAGGTTAAAAGAACCCTAATCACCAAAAGCACTGTATTATTTTATTTATTTCAACATTACATGTAACTAGGTAATAATATTTTCACCTGAAATGCGTAGGTTAAAAGAACCCTAATCACCAAAAGCACTGTATTATTTTATTTATTTCAACATTATATGTAACTAGGTAATAATATTTTCACCTGAAATGCACAGGTTAAAAGAACCCTAATCACCAAAAGCACTGTATTATTTTATTTATTTCAACATTACATGTAACTAGGTAATAATATTTTCACCTGAAATGCGTAGGTTAAAAGAACCCTAATCACCAAAAGCACTGTATTATTTTATTTATTTCAACATTATATGTAACTAGGTAATAATATTTTCACCTGAAATGCACAGGTTAAAAGAACCCTAATCACCAAAAACACTGTATTTTTTTATTTATTTCAACATTACATGTAACTAGGTAATAATATTTTCACCTGAAATGCGTAGGTTAAAAGAACCCTAATCACCAAAAGCACTGTATTATTTTATTTATTTCAACATTATATGTAACTAGGTACTAATATTTTCACCTGAAATGCACAGGTTAAAAGAACCCTAATCACCAAAAACACTGTATTTTTTTATTTATTTCAACATTACATGTAACTAGGTAATAATATTTTCACCTGAAATGCACAGGTTAAAAGATCCCTAATCACCAAAAACACTGTATTATTTTATTTATTTCAACATTACATGTAACTAGGTAATAATATTTTCACCTGAAATGCGTAGGTTAAAAGAACCCTAATCACCAAAAGCACCGTATTATTTTATTTATTTCAACATTACATGTAACTAGGTAATAATATTTTCACCTGAAATGCACAGGTTAAAAGAACCCTAATCACCAAAAACACTGTATTATTTTATTTATTTCAACATTACATGTAACTAGGTAATATTTTCACCTGAAATGCGTAGGTTAAAAGAACCCTAATCACCAAAAGCACCGTATTATTTTATTTATTTCAACATTACATGTAACTAGGTAATAATATTTTCACCTGAAATGCGTAGGTTAAAAGAACCCTAATCATCAAAAACACTGTATTATTTTATTTATTTCAACATTACATGTAACTAGGTAATAATATTTCCACCTGAAATGCACAGGTTAAAAGATCCCTAATCACCAAAAACACTGTATTATTTTATTTATTTCAACATTACATGTAACTAGGTAATAATATTTTCACCTGAAATGCACTGGTTAAAAGAACCCTAATCACCAAAAACACTGTATTATTTTATTTATTTCAACATTACATGTAACTAGCTAATAATATTTTCACCTGAAATGCACAGGTTAAAAGAACCCTAATCATCAAAAACACTGTATTATTTTATTTATTTCAACATTACATGTAACTAGGTAATAATATTTTCACCTGAAATGCGTAGGTTAAAAGAACCCTAATCACCAAAAGCACCGTATTATTTTATTTATTTCAACATTACATGTAACTAGTTAATAATATTTTCACCTGAAATGCGTAGGTTAAAAGAACCCTAATCACCAAAAGCACCGTATTATTTTATTTATTTCAACATTACATGTAACTAGGTAATAATATTTTCACCTGAAATGCGTAGGTTAAAAGAACCCTAATCACCAAAAGCACCGTATTATTTTATTTATTTAAACATTACGTGTAACAAGGTAATAATATTTTCACCTGAAATGCACAGGTTAAAAGAACCCTAATCATCAAAAACACTGTATTATTTTATTAATTTCAACATTACATGTAACTAGGTAATAATATTTTCACCTGAAATGCACAGGTTAAAAGAACCCTAATCATCAAAAACACTGTATTATTTTATTTATTTCAACATTACATGTAACTAGGTAATAATATTTTCACCTGAAATGCGTAGGTTAAAAGAACCCTAATCACCAAAAGCACTGTATTATTTTATTTATTTCAACATTATATGTAACTAGGTAATAATATTTTCACC
Organism: Euprymna scolopes; assembly: GCF_053919585.1. Taxonomy (NCBI): domain Eukaryota; kingdom Metazoa; phylum Mollusca; class Cephalopoda; order Sepiida; family Sepiolidae; genus Euprymna; species Euprymna scolopes. The sequence continues at coordinate 105,567,219 of NC_136504.1, forward strand.
TGAAATGCACAGGTTAAAAGAACCCTAATCACCAAAAGCACTGTATTATTTTATTTATTTCAACATTACATTTAACTAGGTAATAATATTTTCACCTGAAATGCACAGGTTAAAAGAACCCTAATCACCAAAAGCACTGTATTATTTTATTTATTTCAACATTATATGTAACTAGGTACTAATATTTTCACCTGAAATGCACAGGTTAAAAGAACCCTAATCACCAAAAACACTGTATTTTTTTATTTATTTCAACATTACATGTAACTAGGTAATAATATTTTCACCTGAAATGCGTAGGTTAAAAGAACCCTAATCACCAAAAGCACTGTATTATTTTATTTATTTCAACATTACATGTAACTAGGTAATAATATTTTCACCTGAAATGCGTAGGTTAAAAGAACCCTAATCACCAAAAGCACTGTATTATTTTATTTATTTCAACATTATATGTAACTAGGTAATAATATTTTCACCTGAAATGCACAGGTTAAAAGAACCCTAATCACCAAAAGCACTGTATTATTTTATTTATTTCAACATTTCATGTAACTAGGTAATAATATTTTCACCTGAAATGCGTAGGTTAAAAGAACCCTAATCACCAAAAGCACTGTATTATTTTATTTATTTCAACATTATATGTAACTAGGTAATAATATTTTCACCTGAAATGCACAGGTTAAAAGAACCCTAATCACCAAAAACACTGTATTTTTTTATTTATTTCAACATTACATGTAACTAGGTAATAATATTTTCACCTGAAATGCGTAGGTTAAAAGAACCCTAATCACCAAAAGCACTGTATTATTTTATTTATTTCAACATTATATGTAACTAGGTACTAATATTTTCACCTGAAATGCACAGGTTAAAAGAACCCTAATCACCAAAAACACTGTATTTTTTTATTTATTTCAACATTACATGTAACTAGGTAATAATATTTTCACCTGAAATGCACAGGTTAAAAGATCCCTAATCACCAAAAACACTGTATTATTTTATTTATTTCAACATTACATGTAACTAGGTAATAATATTTTCACCTGAAATGCGTAGGTTAAAAGAACCCTAATCACCAAAAGCACCGTATTATTTTATTTATTTCAACATTACATGTAACTAGGTAATAATATTTTCACCTGAAATGCACAGGTTAAAAGAACCCTAATCACCAAAAACACTGTATTATTTTATTTATTTCAACATTACATGTAACTAGGTAATATTTTCACCTGAAATGCGTAGGTTAAAAGAACCCTAATCACCAAAAGCACCGTATTATTTTATTTATTTCAACATTACATGTAACTAGGTAATAATATTTTCACCTGAAATGCGTAGGTTAAAAGAACCCTAATCATCAAAAACACTGTATTATTTTATTTATTTCAACATTACATGTAACTAGGTAATAATATTTCCACCTGAAATGCACAGGTTAAAAGATCCCTAATCACCAAAAACACTGTATTATTTTATTTATTTCAACATTACATGTAACTAGGTAATAATATTTTCACCTGAAATGCACTGGTTAAAAGAACCCTAATCACCAAAAACACTGTATTATTTTATTTATTTCAACATTACATGTAACTAGCTAATAATATTTTCACCTGAAATGCACAGGTTAAAAGAACCCTAATCACCAAAAGCACTGTATTATTTTATTTATTTCAACATTACATGTAACTATGGAATAATATTTTCACCTGAAATGCGTAGATTAAAAAGATCCCTAATGACCAAAAGCACCGTATTATTTTATTTATTTCAACATTACATGTAACTAGGTAATAATATTTTCACCTGAAATGCGTAGGTTAAAAAGATCCCTAATCATCAAAAGCGCCCTATGATTGTAAATATTTTGACATAGCACTTAAGTAGGTTATGTTTCACTTAAAAAGCGTTAGAATTTGTATAAATTTCAATATGACATGTAAGCAGGTAATAATATTTTCATCTGAAATGTGTAGGTTTAAAAAATCCCGAATCCACAAAAAACACTATATGACTTTACTTATTTCAACATGACACTTTAGTAGCTAATAATGTTTTCACCTGAAATGTGTTGGAAATTGTAATAATTTCAACATGACATGTAAGTAGGTAATGTTTTCACCTGAAATGTGTATTTAAAAAATTTCTAATCCACAAAAAACCCTATATGATTTTACTTATTTCAACATGGCATGTAAGTAGGTAATAATGTTTTCACTTGAAATGCATAGATTAACAAGATCCCTAATTTAAAAAAAGCACTATGGTTTTACTTATATTATTTATTTACTTACACATAAATAGGTAATAATGTTTTTACCTGAAATGCGTTTGAAAATTTGTACTAATTTCAACATGAACTGTAAGTATGTAATGTTTTCACCTGAAATGCATCAGTTTAAAAGATCCTTAATCAGCAAAAATACCTTATAATTTTACATATTTTGACAGTACACCTGAGTAGGTAATAATGTTGTTACCTGAAATGCGTTTGAAAATTTGTTCTAATTTCAACATGAACTGTAAGTATGTAATGTTTTCACCTGAAATGCATCAGTTTAAAAGATCCTTAATCAGCAAAAATACCTTATAATTTTACATATTTTGACAGTACACCTGAGTAGGTAATAATGTTGTTACCTGAAATGCGTTTGAAAATTTGTTCTAATTTCAACATGTACTGTAAGTATGTAATGTTTTCACCTGAAATGCATCAGTTTAAAAGATCCTTAATCAGCAAAAATACCTTATAATTTTACATATTTTGACAGTACACCTGAGTAGGTAATAATGTTTTCACCTGAAATGCGTTTGAAAATTTGTTCTAATTTCAACATGTACTGTAAGTATGTAATGTTTTCACCTGCAATGCATCAGTTTAAAAGATCCTTAATCAGCAAAAATACCTTATAATTTTACATATTTTGACAGTACACCTGAGTAGGTAATAATGTTGTTACCTGAAATGCGTTTGAAAATTTGTTCTAATTTCAACATGTACTGTAAGTATGTAATGTTTTCACCTGAAATGCATCAGTTTAAAAGATCCTCAATCAGCAAAAATACCTTATGATTTTACATATTTTGACAGTACACCTGAGTAGGTAATAATGTTTTCACCTGAAATGTGTAGGTTTAAAAGATCCCTAATTGACAAAAGCACCCTATGACTTTACTTATTTCGACATGTCACTTAAGTAGGTAATAATGTTTTCATTTATTATTATTATTATTATTATTTTATTTTTTATTTTTACAAAATTAAAACTTTTGTAAGGACTTCTTGAATTGTCTTCTCCTGTTCTCAGGGGACATCTCTAAAAATAGAAACCAAAAATAAATAAATAAAATGTGTAAGTGCTGAAATTTTTTATATTATAAAATTGTTTCTTTTTGAATGATCTTAATCTGAGTTTTCTTTCTTTCTTTTTTTTTTTAATTGACTATTGGGGAGGAACTCACCGTTGCTTGAGTGTAAAATACGCTTAAATATGATATTTTAATTTGTTTAGATTTCATATATATTATTATAGAGTCGTGATTTCAAAAATAAAAAAAAAGTATTTGGGTGCCATCAGCTAGAATCGAAACTGAAAGCAAAACTGTAGCATTCAAAGCTGGTAATGTTACCACTATACCAATGTGACACGCATATGAACTGATTAAAAATTAAAACTAAACTAAGATGAATGTACAAAATATGTAACGATTTTTTCGACCCATTTTCTGACCCCTTAAAAACTATTTTCACCGGCTAAATACCCATAAAAGAATGATCCATAAAAAATCCAATCATTTGAGGCTCCTAGCATTGCTCTGCGACTTTTAGTTTCAGAAGAGATAAAAGTTTGAAAATATGGGGACAGACAGACAGACGTAGTGCCTTTTATATATTAGATTTGCTATTAAAAAAAAAATCTGATCCATAGCTAGATTTCTATCATGGATTAAATTGGATTAAGAAACTTATAATCTCGTGTTTTATTACTAGGTCTGTGACAACAGCATATTCTTTTCATTGTTTTGACTCTCGAGTATATATCCGTTAATATCTTATATGTTTTTATATAGATGGATGTGGTTCTCGCTGGATTAAGTGTGTCTAACTGTGTCGGATATACAGCCGAGAGTCAAAAGAATGAAAAGAGTATTCTGTTGTCACAACCCTATTTATTACGTATTCCGAACCAAAATTTAATTTTCATTGTCTAAAAATTTATGTGACCACACCAAGCATTACAAAACATAAACAATGATACCAAGCTCATTTTCTTAGCACAATAAGCCTTCAAATTTTGTATTATTGATATTATCAACTTTGTTACATTTAAAAGAATTCGTCGGATTTTTTTTTTTGTTTTGTAATGTTTTGATTTAATAAAAAAAATATCGTCAGATCGAGAGTCCTAAATTATGAGATGAAAAAAAATGAACGAACCTCTTAGTTGGCTTCCTTTGCACAATGACAAATTGTAAAGCAGTACCATTTTGATTTTTGTTCACAGCAAAATTTCATTATTGCCCCCTCCCCTCCAGTAACTGTAAGGAAATAGCAGTATTTTTTCATATTTCACACATTAAACTGACTGATTTGTGATATTGAGTTTCATTGAATGAACACCTTATAGAACCCCCCCCCCCATGATCAAACCTGTTGTTATTGTTCTGGCTTAAGTGGATCAGAGATGACATGTTTATGTTCAGTAATTGACTATTTACTAACAATCTTTATGTAATTGTTTATTTTCATAATATATATATTAGTGACGGGACGATTCCAATATTTTTCCCGATTCCGATACAATTACTGATTCCGATTCCGATTCTTTATAAATCTCTAATTATTTAAGTGTACGATTGTTATTTTCCCCGATTTTCGTAATAACACATGTTAAATATGCAGATATTTTCCAAAACGTCAAAATGCACTCGTGAAGGATGATCGATTTTAGCTTTGCTGATGAGTTAAAATCAACAAATATTTATTGTATCATTATTATCAGCAATGGAAGATTTTGGTTTAAAGCAAAATATAATTAAAAAAAAAAAAAGAAAAGGAATTGTTTTGGCATCGGAAAATAGACATCAATTTTTCTGATTCCGATACCCGCAAATCTTCCGATATTTCCGATTCCAATTAATCGTCTCAACACTAATATATATAAGATTTTGGAGTCTGTCTCTACTGCGGTGCGTCAACCTTCTTTGTGCCGGCAAAAGGAAACATCCAACGCATTGTTTCTCTTTGGGGAACTTTGAATCTTTTCTCTCGTTTTTTTTTTTTTCGTCCCTCGTTGTGTCAATATTTTAATCGTTTTTAAACGTTAATAAATTTATTTTAGTGTCCCCGTACTAAGTTCCCCATTAGAACTCTTTATTTTCGACACAATATTATTTTGTATGCTATCGATTTTCTCCTGATGAAATGATAGCCGAAAGAGCCCTCGAGAAACTTCCGCTTATTATTTTCAAAACTATATACTAATATATATATATATATATATATATATATATATATATATATATATATATATATAAAATGATATACTTTGCAAGGATGAGATATAGGTAAAATATTTTCGCTGGTTTTCTTTTCCTTATTAGGGAAACGGTTTCCATAATGTTTTATTGTTAAAGTGTTTTTTATTCAATAAGGCTGAAGAAAGACTGTTGTGAAAATTTTCGAACAACGTAATGTTTGAATTTGTCCGAATAGTTTTGAAACAATTGTAACTAATGATGAAAGACACTATTTGTTGCTATCAATCCATTCTTTGATGTCTTGGTTTTTATTAAAACAATATATGAATGCTCAATTATGAAATATGATAATTTTGTAGCTTACAGTTTAAGTCATCTCTTTTTGGCTTAAAATTTATTGGTATATGAACGATTTCTGAATTATATAAACCCAGTAAAATTCAAAATACTACAAATACGACTATATATATATATATATATATATATATATATATATATATTATTATTATTAAAGTATCGTTTTAAGTAAAAATTAAGTTGCTTGGGAGCAATGAAATTCTGCCAAAACTGTAAATAATTTCCGACCAATCATGACGATATTAGTATCTGAGCAACTCTTGCTTCAGAATCACGTAAAATCCTCATGTAGAAGTAGATTGATAGAAAAAATTATTTAAAAAAAATAAAATGTTTCTTCCATCTTAATGCTTACTAGATATAGTCCATTCATATTATGCATTTTAGTTTTTATTGGGGGGGGGATACCCGGTGTTGCTCGGGTGTTTAGAGGTGTGTGTGCTTGGGTGGGGGGTGGGGGGTAATCAAAACATAAGAATAAGCGAAGTAAATTTTAGGGTGAAGAAATGAATGTTTTTGGCCAATTTTTCGATATTTGTCGGGCGAAGGTTAGAACTTTAAAATGATACCAACCAATCTCGTGAAAATCCGTGACCCGTGTCGAAAGATTTTGCGAGACATACAAACACACATACATACATACAAACACACATTTTCGCTTTTATATATATAGATTAGCTTGAGTACATTAAAACACCTAACCCTAACCCACCGTGTATATGTATGTAGATATGTGTGTGTGTATATATAATATATATAATATATATATATATATTGATGACATTAGTAGTACCGATAATCTTTTGATTCAATAAAAAGAGGCTGTACGCACTTAATATACATTTTATCAATATTAAAGATGTCTGTTTAAAGAGGTGTGTATTTAGATGCTTAGGCAATTGGAGACGATTATGTAAAGGATGTAACTACCATCAACTAAGCAAAAATGATCATTTTTTTTTTTGCAAGTGATAATTTGAGATGCTTTTTATATTCCTTTATTAAGTCATAGCTATAAAACAGCAATGCACAGAAGCTACTAAGCTAACTAGAGAATGCATAAAACTTAGAAACATCACGATAGTTAGACAATACAGAAATCCGGAAATGTTACAGTGATACATGTTCATTCACACAATTCTGAGGTAGCACGTTCAAGATTGCAGAACACAATGTGAAAGGCGATCACAGGTACATCTCTGAGCAAACATCAGTGTGATTATGAAGTGGGTCTAATATGAATGTATATCATCATAGGTTTGGTCTGTTCAGTTGCAGCTCAATGGTATTTAAGCATTGTGGTGGGGTAGGAACCATGAAATAATCCATAGGCAACAGAAGTAACTGTTACATTCCAGCGAGTAGACAGCAGATCTAATCCAAACATTTACTCCAGAGGGAACAGGGTCGCGGCAGTAGATATGTAGTATATATCTGATGGGATGACGCTATAGATGCTCAAGAGAATCAGAACACCTTGTCAACTTCAGCGAACACAAGGGACCTGTATTCCAAGTGGGTGCGAATCATTGCCTTGTAAAGACTAATCAGCAAACGCCTTGTATGAGAAATTTGGTAGCTTAGGATATGTAGCGTTATTCAGGACTGCAAAACACAAGGGGATTGCCGGTACGTCTCTGAACAAGCCCCAATGTGATTATGCAGAGGGTCTAATGTGAATGTATATCATTGTAGGTTTGGTCTGTTCAGCCGCAGCACAGATTGGTATTTAAGCATTGTGGTGGAGCAAGAACCATGGAATAATCTGTAGCCAACAAAAGTAAATGTTACATTCTGGCGAGTAGACATATACTCCATATAATTGCTCAAATAATGAAATTTTTTTTTTCTTTTTTTTTTTACAAAGGAGTAATCACTTATCAAGGCTCAGGCCACTCAAGGATAAGGGTTAATGAGTGTACTGTAGTCAATGGGACAATATCGTGGTAATCGTTAGTAGTGGAAATTTGGTAAATTGGATTACTTAAGGGGGACGGCTCATCAAGAATTTGTTTACGTTGAACTTGAAGATGACCATATGACCATGCTGGAAAGCAGGCAAACGGAACAGAGTTCCACATACCTGTATCGCTAAGAAAGAAATGTTTTTTTTGTTATTTTTACAAAGTAGTCACCACTTATCAAGGCCCGGAAGCCACTAGGAGATAAGGGTTATTGCGTATACATGATGCACAATTCTATTTGTGCATATTTTCTACATTGTGCATAATTGCATAGCATTTGGAGCATCTTCTCTCTCCCTTTCATCATCTTCCCTCCTTCACCATTCTCTTTCCCACCTCATTTTCGTTCTACACTCATTTTCTTCCCCTTATTCTCTCCTCCCCTATTTCTATCTATAGAACGGTCTCTACTAAACTATTCGGTCAGTTTTTGGTCTACAGACTTAAAACTTGATATATAGGGCATTCAGACCTGTGTGAGAAAATCGATTTGGTTTTTAGCCAGAAAAACAAAAAAAGCTGTTAAGGGGGTCAAAATTGGAAAATTGGAACTTATCGAGCATAGTTTGACGTAATGTGTATACCCTACGCATGCACAAATGTACATTTATTCAGTTAACTGCGTTGATTTGTCAAGTTTTGACATGCATTTGTTGTTAGCTCAAATTGTAGCGAATACTGCGAGAGAGCTAAATGTTTCGGTTTCAATTCTAGCTGATGGCAAGTTATATATTTTTTAAACTTTTGAAATCACGACAATATATTGAGTACAATATAATAATCAACAAGTGAAGTATGCATGGTCCCCTGTGAGTGCACAGTAAATGAAGCATAAAATGACTAAGTTCAGCATCCCCCCCTACCATTTAGCCCCGAAAGTCCCCAGGAGATGTCAAATCCTGGTGAAAATGAACAAACGGTGCAGTTTTAGGCCTTAACATATGTAAATTTGAGTTCTGCACTATGCAAAAAAAAAAAAAAGAAATGACTAAGTCCATCATTTGCCCCATTCCACCCCATTTAGCCCCAAAAATCCCCAAGGCCTTAACATGTTTAAATTTGAGTTCAACACCATGCAAAACTGCTAAATAGACATACACGCAAAATTTTGGACAAATATGGTATAATAGATAGTCCCCAAAATGGAGTGTTTATATTAGCCCTAAAAGAGTCCCTGGGGCGTACCCAAGAGTTATCACGACATATAAAAAAACAAAAATTTTATAAAAATCCAAGGCATCAATTTTTTTTTAATAAGCACAAAAGTGTTAATTTTAGCCATTTTAACCCGAAAGGCACCCCTATTTTTTTCAGAACCCCTGAAGAAGGAACACACGCATATAGTGACTTTTATATAACAGTAAAGTTAGAGATTGAATTTGATATTAATATAGAATTAACTAACAGCTTAAAATGATTGGTGGTGTCCATTGTTATCTATCTGCCAAGCTATGTGTGCTGTTAAGCTGTTCAACAACAAATAATCAGATGAGCCAACTTTCAAAACTAAACAAGAAATAACACTGCTTCAGCCATTAATCAAATCCAGCCGAAAAAGTTACCAATCAATGACTCAGCCTCTTTGTGCTATTTTTTGAGGGAGTTTATTGATTGGAAAAGATCCCCACCAACCCCTTTTGCCATCGCCTTTTTTCTTTGACACTCCCCCTCTTTCCTATTCTTTCATTTTCTCTCTTCTCATATTCTCCCTCATCACCCGTTCTCTTTTCCCCCTATTTTCTACCCGTATTATCTACACTCTAATTTTCTCTCGCTCCCCATTTTCTCTCCCCACCCATTTTAATCATCCCTCAAATTTTTTATCTCTCTCCCCATTCATTCCCTTTCTCTATTTCTCCCTCACTCTCTTTTCTCCCCCCCCATTTCCCTAACTCTCTTTCTCTGCCTCCCATTTCCTCTCTCTCTCTCTCTCTCTCTCTCTCTCTCTCTCTCTCTCTCTCTCTCTCTCTCTTCCTCCATTCCCCCCCTCTCTCTATTCCCCCCTCTCTCTTTCTCCCATCCCCCCTCTCTCTCTCTTTCTCCCACTTCTCTCTCTCTCTTTCTCCCACTTCTCTCTCTCTTCCTCCCATTCCCCCCCCTCTCTCCCTCCCATTTCACCCCTCTGTCTTCCTCCATTTATCCTTCCTCTGTTTCTATTTTCTTCTCCCATTTATCCCTCTTTCTTTCTCTTCCCTCATCTATCCCCCCTATTTCTCTCTTTCTCTTCTCCCATTTATCCCTCTCTCTCTTTTTTTCTACCCTATTTCTTCTCTCTCTCTCTCTCTCTCTCTCTCTCTCTCTCTCTCTCTCTCTCTCTCTCTCTCTCTCTCTCTCGACCTAATTTCAGTTTTTTCTTTTTTTTATTATGAATGTAAAAGATAAATAAAAAATGAAATCTTTGGAGAAGAAAATACATAAAAGAAAGAATGCAAAAATATAAATCAAAAAATAATTGTAGAGGATATATATATATATATATATATATATATATATATATATATATATATATAACCTAGATAACGGGTAAAGTGTGTGTGTGTGTATATATGTGTGTTTTTGACACACGCGACGGATCCTCACGAGATCAATATCGTTTTGAAGCGCAATTCTTAGGGAGGCAAATATCAAAAAATTGGCCAAAAACATTCATTCCTTCACCCTCAACTGGACAGTTTTGTACAAGGAGGAGTCGGGTTTTTTTTTTTTTTTTTTTTTTTTTTTTTTTTTTTGTCAATATTTTCGCAAGTCATCATCTCTGTTGGATTTACTACGCTTAATTTCAACATTCTCGACTTCTGGTTGCGCGATGGAGACATCGGAAAAAACCTATGTTTTTTTTTTTTTTTTTTTTTTTTTCTCCTTCGTGTTACGGTTCGAGCCTGCCTGCCTACTACCACTTTTTTTTTTTAACACCTCTCTTCACCCAAACTGCCTACTGTTGTTTTGACCCCCACCACCACTTTTTTTTCATCTCCCCCTCAACCCCCGCCGGGGTTCCTTGCTACACTTCCACACACCCAGGCAACACCGGGTACCCCCGTTAGTATATGTATATATAATCTTAAACGAAAGTATTTATGATTGTGCAGGTTGTTGCCTTTATCTGCATGTGAAAAGGCTACACTGTTTGGCCGAATGCAGGAGGGATGTGCACATTAACTGTTGTTGTTACTAGATCCGAGCTCAGCTAAGTGATACCATGCGATAGCATCAGTTCATCATTTTCTCTCCTTTTAAAGATAGGACTACACAAAACTTAATGGGTTTTGATCTTTTTACAACTACTCCCTGTTTCCCTGACTGTACCAACATGCAGAAATTTAAGTCATCTTGCTGCCTAACGCTCTTCATCTTGCCACCCAATCTCTCTATCCAGGTGTTCTCCCCTCTTTTTTAAAAAAAGGGAAATAATCAGTACTACTAGCAACATAAATTAGTTTAAGGCAAATACAACTAGGAAAAAAACTTTTTTTTACCTACATATTCGTGAATTAAAAAAAAAAAAAAAATTAGCAGAATTTTTTAAGCATTGTTTGTGTTTCTGAATTTTGAGATGAAGATTTATAATTAATTTTTTATTTTTTTCTACTTGGGAGTCGCCATTTATCAAGGCCCGAAGACCACTCAAGGACAATGGTTAATGAATATAAGGTGTTAATGTAGTCATCGTTAATGGTGTAAATTGGGTAGAATTTGATTATTTATGGGGACGGCTCAACAAGAATTTGTTTACATTGGATTTGAAGGTTACCATGTTGTAATCAACTGGTAAGCAAGCCCACAGGTGGGTAGTTCTGGGAAAGAGGCTTTGTTCATGGAATCTGTGTTTAGATTTAGGCCAGATTTAGATTGGAGGAAATCGTTTATAGTGGTTGTAGTTAGTTGAGTGGGTTTTTTTTTTTTTGCGAAAGTTTGGCAACGGGGTGGGTCATAATTTGGAGTTCAGTCGTACGTGCCATGAAAATAATGATCGAGCAGGGACAGGCTCGTAACGTCTCTTCTGTGGGAAGAGATTGCAGGGAAGAGAAAAGGGCATCACTAGGTTTCAAAGCCAGTTTTAACCTCTATCAAGGCTAGATAGGGTCCGTCGAACAGCTCCTGTCCAGATGTGGCCACAGATTTCCATTTTAGATTATTCAGACTATTTCTTGAGTGTTTTTGCCTCCCCATGAGGGACAAAGTTGGTTTTTAATATGGGGAAAATCTAGCATCCCAAAAGGGGCACTCTGGATAGGAACGAAAGTAAAATAAATTTTTCCGTCATGAAGGGTTTCTCCGTTACTGACTGAGGACAGAAAAGATGAAGTGTAGTATCCAAACAGATACTACACTTGCGAATCTGAGATATTACGATCTAGGAAGTATCTAAACAGATACTACACTTGCGAATCTGAGATATTACGATCTAGGAAGTATCTAAACAGATACTACACTTGCGAATCTGAGATATTACGATCTAGGAAGTATCTAAACAGATACTACACTTGCGAATCTGAGATATTACGATCTGGGAAGTATCCAAACAGATACTACACTTTGTTCCTAGCCAAAAGGTCAAGTAACTTTTTAGTCAATGTATCTTTTGACCCTTTGAATATTCTCAGTTTTTTTTTTTTTTGTACCGTTTTGCTGACTTCTTTCTTTGGTGAAGAACTGCTGTACGTCAAAATTACTAGCAAGTTCCTTTCTCACACTATTGCAACAATAATCAAATATTGTTATAATGATATTCCAAAACGAGGCTACATCAGCAGAATATTATGTAGAGATTACTCTCATATTCTTGTCCAGGGTTGCCAGATTGGTCTGTATAAAGTAAATTTTTCAAATTTTACTTTTTTTTGAAGCAGTTTTGGCCTTCAAAAATTGTATTTAGCCTTTTTCAAAGCATAATGTACGAATGAGCTAAGGTCACTCTCATATTCTTGTCCAGGGTTGCCAGATTGGTCTGTATAAAGTTAAATTTTGCAAATTTTACTTTTTTTGAAGCAGTTTATCCTTCAAAAATTGTATTTAGCCTTTTTCAAAGCATAATGTACAAATGAGCTAAGGTCACTTTCATATTCTTGTCCAGGGTTGCCAGATTGGCCTATATAAAGTTAAATTTTGCAAATTTTACTTTTTTTTGAAGCAGTTTATCCTTCAAAAATTGTATTTAGCCTTTTTCAAAGCATAATGTACAAATGAGCTAAGGTCACTCTCATATTCTTGTCCAGGGTTGCCAGATTGGTCTATATAAAGTAAATTTTGCAAATTTTACTTTTTTTGAAGCAGTTTATCCTTCAAAAATTGTATTTAGCCTTTTTCAAAGCATAATGTACAAATGAGCTAAGGTCACTTTCATATTCTTGTCCAGGGTTGCCAGATTGGCCTATATAAAGTTAAATTTTGCAAATTTTACTTTTGAATTGTTTTTTAAGCAGTTTGGATTTCAAAAATTTGTATTTAGCCTTTTTCAATGTGTAACGCGTGCATTAACTAATTCTTGTTTTTGTTCCTGTCTTTACAATCTGATAGAAACACAGTCAAAGTTTGGCACTTGTACAGTTTAATCAACACATTAAAAAATGAAAATATCGAAAAAAGGTTATATTGTACGTATTCATTTTGGACTGAAGATCTCCGAAAAAAAATTTAATTTAATTTGATCGAGTAGTTTTTTGTTTTTTTTTACAGCGGAAAAACACGTTTTTATGACAGCACGTTGAAGTCAGCCATTATGAAAATTTTTAACACGCCCTGGGGAGATAACTCAATGTAAAGCGCCGAGACTCCCTTCCCATCTTTATTACAACCTTGTCTTCCTAAAAATCGAACCTTTTGCTCAATACCATAACAAATTGTTTTTTCGCTGTAAAAAAACCCCAACTACTTGATGAAATTAAGTGAAGTTTTTTTCATAGAACTTCGTTCCATAACGGATACGTACAATATAACCTTTTTTTTTTTTTTCTTCGATATTTTCAGTTTTTAATGTCTTGATTAAACTGTACAAGTACCCAAAGTTTTTATAATAATATTTCTACATTTTATTTCACCTGAATTACTGGGACTACAGCCGTAACAAACTCGGTTTATTCATCTAAACGCACCTGTTACCATGGCATGACTAACCAAGGTAGGAACAGGTAACATATTATATAGATTGTTGAAAATTGCATTTTAAAAAACAAATTATCAATTTATTATTTACTAGTATTTCAGTCTGGCGTTGCCCGGGCGTTTGGAGGTGTATGTTGAGCCCCCTAACCCCCTCCCCCCCAAAAAAAAGAGAAAAAAAAAACGGTCAATTTTTTTTTTTTAACTTTGACCCCTATTATAATCCCTTAACATTTATTGCTTGGGGCTCAAAACAAGTTATTAAGTTATATCCATATCCAAGGAACCTATATCTAAAATTTCAAGTGTTTAGACCTGAAATTGTTGGAGGAGTTTGGTAGAGTTCTCAAAGGTCAAACTGTTGAACTTTGACCCTTTAACAGCCGAATTTCTGGCCGAAAACGGATTAGAAAGATTTTCCCAAATCTCAGTACCCTGTATATTAAATTTTGAGTCTGTAGACTTAAAATCAACAGATTTTTTTGCGTAGGGAAATATACATACACAGACACACAGATATACAGACACGTTCACTTTTATAGATATATAGATATAGATTGTTGAAAACTGGAAATGGATTTTTTTTTTTTTTAATGTGATCACTGCAAAATTCTCTCCCTTTGTTCTGTGCGTAAATGATTGGCTGTGCATGTAAATATTTACCTTTTTATTTTTGGTCATTTTGTAGGTGCATTGTCGGCATAAGGATGCTTCAAGATGCAATTGCGAAGAAGAACCGAAGACAGGTGTCCTCGAGGAGGGAACGTGCCACCAAGTGCAGCTACAAGCTCTCATGCTCTTCAGGAATGCAACCAAGAAAAGAAGAAACATTTTATAACTGATACCGACTTAACCGAGGTATGACCATTCCGCTTCTTGCTATCGCAACTAGTTGATTCATAATTTACCGTCACAATGGATCTCGTTATCCATGTTCTGTCCTCTGTATATATAAAAGATAAAATAGTCGCAAGCATTTGTGTATGTCAGCGAAAGGCTTTTTGCATCAGAGTTCTCGCGTTGGTTAGATTTTGCGAGAAATTTTTGTATACTTCCCAGATTGTAATATCTCAGATTTGCAAACGGACATTGTCTCTAGTTTTTTTTTTTTTGATTGAGTTAAATGAAATTCCCACTATGCCGTCATCTCGAGTGTTTGTTTGTCTTTTTCGTATAATTAAGCGAAACTATTCTATCGCTTGGCCTTCGGGATTGGTCTTTGGTCAATGTATGGGAAACTCTTTATATTGAGACAATTACTGCCAGAGTGCCCCCTTTGTAGGGGGAGCTGGTTTTCCCCCACATTAAAAACGATCTTATGTCTAATTTACTTTAGTGGGGAAGCAAATAAATAAAACAACAGAAAGTGGGAAGCTTAACTGGCCCCTAGCCAGGTTTAAAAGCAACGTTAATTTCTGCACATGCGTGGCAACTCCTATGATTCTAAAGTTAATTACCAACTCATTGAAATTACTATCCTCTTTTAGCAAGGAAGACTAATTACCGTACATTTTCGCGTTCAATCCCACCTCTCTCTTTATCTTTTTTTAAATTTTTTATTTCGTCTTTGTGCTAATCCTCCAACCCAGGCAAAACTTAATTACCAACTCATTGTATTCACTCTTCTCTTTGGCCTAATTGTTAGCGTGGAAAACTAATTACCCACCTCTCTCCACCTTTTTTTTTTTTTATTCTAACCACGTGGAAGCCATTCTTAACATCGCTTCGTCCTTGTGCCAATATCCTCCACCCGGGTAACGCCGGGTACTCCCCGCTAGTTTAATATATAAAAAGCTTTTGTTTTCTTTGTGAAGTTTAGCAAAGAGGGGGCAGTGTGTTCCAAACTAGTGGCCAGGTAAGGGAAAACTCAGCGCTCAATACCAAGGTGAGCAGATCTCCTCTTCCAACCATCCAAGCTGCTCCTAAGTGGATCTGAAGCACTACCTACCAGTATTGCCCGATAAAGTCTCTTCATAGGCTGTGAGAGGTCACTAGTCCCTAGCGCAGCTCGGCATTCAGCATTCGGCATTCAGCAAAGAACATTCGGCATTCAGCAAAGAACAGTCTACAACACTTCTAACCGCAGGGACTCATGGAATTTTCTTTCTCTAGTGAACGACCAAGCAAATCTCGGCATGTCTATGACATTTGAGATCGGGCAGTCCCAGGCCTCCTTCACTCAGACTTTGAATACAGATTTTGCTGTGACATAATGCTTTTCCCTCTCCCACATTAGATAAGCTGCGGTCAGTATGAACTTCAATGCTAACTGACAAACTGAAAAGGCAGTTCTTCAGAGCAGTGATGGAGTTTGTCCTTGTTTACGGTGCTACAACTTGGACACTCACCAAATGCTTGGAAAGAAAGCTAGACAATACGTACACTTGTATGCTACAAACAGTGTTAAATATATCTTGAAAGATCATCCCATGAAGCAGCAACTTTATGGTAACCTACCTACCATATCTACTACCATCAGGGAGCGACATCTGCAATTTGCTGGTCACTGCCAGAGGAGCAAGCAAGAGCTAGTGAGAAATGTATTGTTATAGACTCCACGGCACAGGCACATGAACATAGGACAACCTAGATCCACGTACATCTAGCAAATTGTATATAACACCAACTGTGATCCTGAAGATCTGATGTAAGACAGAGAAATCTGGAGAGTTACATTGGTCCTGGCAAGGAGCTCGGCCAGATAGACTTCTAGTAAAGAAGAGAGCATATCGAAATGAACACGAAAAGGAAAGCGTGTAAGAAATTTGAACTATTTGCTTGTTAGCGTTAACTTTAAAAAAAAAAATCCATTTTATTTGTTTTAAAACAACAGTAAATATGTGACGATATCCTTGTCGGGATGGCTTCACGATAAACAACACGAAACGAGTATTGAATATAGATTAGTTAAGTTTTGGGTGGGTGTGTGATACCGTTGTCTAGTGTGGAAATAGAAAACCCCGTCATTGTCCGCGGATAGCCATCTAGCTGCCCAGTTTGACACAGACTTCGTTGAACTGGTCACTTTTAATGCAAAATCTTAGACTGCCTCTAATTATCCTAAAGACTGTCTCCTCTTTAATGACTCAGCGGACGTTTATATAAAGAATTCTGCCAACTTTTTTAGACTCAAGTATCAAAGTGTTATTTATGCGATACGGCTGCAATCTTTGAATCGCATAAATAATTCTGACATACAACTCGCATAAATTGAAGTTTGATTTAGTGATGGGACGATTCCAATATTTTTCCCAATTCCAATACAATTACCAATTCCATGCTAAATTCTTAATTCCAAGACAATTACCGATTCCGATTCTTTATAAATCTCTAATTATTTAACTATAAGATTGTTATTTTCCCCGATTTTGGCAAAAACGCATGTTAAATATGCAGATATTTTCCTAAATGTCAGAATACACTTGTGGAGGATGATCTATCGATTTTAGCTTCACTAGTATTTTAAAAATAAACAAAAATTTACTATTTTATTATCAGCAATGGAAAATTTTACTTTAAACAAAATCAAATAAAAAAAGACAATTAAAAGAATCGTTTTGGCAGCGCAAAATAGGCATCAATTTTTCTGATTCCGATACCCTCAAATCTTCTGATTTTTCCTATTCTGATTAAATGTGTCAACACTAGTTTGATTATTTTTGTGTAAACATTTCCACTGTGTGAAAAGAATCTATTTTTAGAACTGACATTAAATTTTAAACTTCCTGTATTTTGTTGTTTGAAAAACATCGACTCTCTGACCTATTTATAGTATCATAAATATTTAAAAATATTTTTTAAATATAATTTTTATTTCGTGTGGGGAGGGGCAGAGCTATATCCTTTTCAAGAACGGTCCTAAAATATATTTTCAATCAATTCAATAATTGCCTAACTTTCCTACCTTTCCAAAATTTCATAAATTCACATAAGCAGGCATCAAAAAAGAATACGCTTCTGATTAAATTAACTTTGAATTAAGAGACTAATGTTTAGTGGTGGAATGAACTTTAAACTTCAAACTTTAATAATGACTAGCGAGAGTACCCGGCATTGCCCGGGTGTTTGGGGGTGGAGTTAAAAAAAAAAAAAAACAGTAAGTATGAGGATCGAACCCGAACCGTTAAGGCAAAGTTGTGGAAAAAAAAACGTGCGACGTTAACCATTGCCCAACCGCGACATGCTTACGGAAACACGTTTGAATTTATTTAATTAGTTGGATTTAGCAGGTGCCCGTTTTAATGAGTTAATGAGGTCAACTGCGGGATAGTATTCATTTACTGCAGAACGCTTTTTTTTTTTTCCCACCCGCAAGATGTTATAGGAAAAAGACTAACCCACGTGCGGCGAGCGACAAATATTGAATATTTATCTTCCCGAAATCGAGCAAATTAAATAGACAAGTGAGCTTTGTTGTTAAGTGTGAGATATTACGATTTGTATGTGATATAAAAAGTTTTAAAAAGTTGTTAAGCGAGCGACCGCTTCTCTGAAAGAAGCCTTTTGTTGACATACAGAAAAAGCGAACATACATACATACATTTTTGCTTTTATATATATATAGATAATGGTGGAATAATAAGCTATGCAGATTCGCATTTATTAATAAAATTATTAGAACTAGCAGGACCTGTGGAAATTCCACAGCAACATCTTTCATATGTAATATATTGCTGTTGGGCATTCTGTGACGTTCAGCATGAATGGAGACCCCACGATATTATTGTAACCATTTTGTTAAAACTGTAAAAGTATTTATCTAAGTAATCTGGTTAATGGAGTGTAAGAATATATCTGGTTATTACGGTTTATATCTAATATCCTTATAGGAGTCTGTGACAGAATTTCAATTGTATGGATGCCTGGCGTGAATGGAAACTCTACAATATCATTATACCATCTTTAGACAGAT
This sequence comes from Euprymna scolopes, assembly GCF_053919585.1. Classification (NCBI taxonomy): domain Eukaryota; kingdom Metazoa; phylum Mollusca; class Cephalopoda; order Sepiida; family Sepiolidae; genus Euprymna; species Euprymna scolopes. The sequence goes on from NC_136504.1 coordinate 105,586,047, forward strand.
CCTTGGATCCTAGCCAGAAGACCAATAATGCATATTTTATTTCAGGTACAGCCCAAAAGTGACATAATTTTTTTTTCTTCTTTACATTGAGTCTTTTGTCATCGAGAGATCGTATTTATCAGAAAGGAGTATTGAGAGTGATAACATACTACAGACATTAAATTAGCGTATCTATATATTAATTTATCTATATACTATGTTTGTAGAAAGGAGTATTGAGAGTGATAACATACGACAGACATTAAATTAGCGTATCTATATATTAATTTATCTATATACTATGTTTGTAGAAAGGAGTATTGAGAGTGATAACATACGACAGACATTAAATTAGCGTATCTATATATTAATTTATCTATATACTATGTTTGTAGAAAGGAGTATTGAGAGTGATAACATACTACAGACATTAAATTAGCGTATCTATATATTAATTTATCTATATACTATGTTTGTAGAAAGGAGTATTGAGAGTGATAACATACTACAGACATTAAATTAGCGTATCTATATATTAATTTATCTATATACTATGTTTGTAGAAAGGAGTATTGAGAGTGATAACATACTACAGACATTAAATTAGCGTATCTATATATTAATTTATCTATATACTATGTTTGTAGAAAGGAGTATTGAGAGTGATAACATACTACAGACATTAAATTAGCGTATCTATATATTAATTTATCTATATACTATGTTTGTAGAAAGGAGTATTGAGAGTGATAACATACTACAGACATTAAATTAGCGTATCTATATATTAATTTATCTATATACTATGTTTGTAGAAAGGAGTATTGAGAGTGATAACATACTACAGACATTAAATTAGCGTATCTATATATTAATTTATCTATATACTATGTTTGTAGAATATTATCACCCTCTATCCCCCTTTTTAATAAATAGAATCTCCCAATAGAATAATTTATAATCTGGAAACCGTGAACCACGTACATATGTACATTGAAGATATTACGATATTAATATATATATAGATAACTAGCGAGGGTACCCGGTGTTGCCCGGGTTTTTAGAGGTGTGTGTTGAGCATAAAAAAAAAAGTGTTAGTAGGCAGGCAGGCGTGACGAACCCGTAACGTGAAGGCGGAAAAGAAAGTGAAAGAAAATGTGACATCTTACCGCTACGCTATGACGTCACAGGAAATGAAAAGCGTTTAAGTTAAGCGATGTCAATAAAAAAGTTAGACTTGCATAAATAAGTTAAGAATCACGCAGGTGCAGAAATGAACGTTGGCTGAAGGCCAGTTAAGCTTTACATTTTCTGCAGTTTTATTTATTTGTGTCCCCACGATGTTGGAGAAAACCAGCCCCCAAGAAGGGGGAGTTCTCCAAATGAATAGCAATTGTCTGATATGAAGGGTTTTCCCCACATTGATCCAAGCTAATTGCTGGCTGATGGCTTTACTTCGATAAGTTTCGCTTTATTTATACGACAAAAACACGCGAAAGGACGGAACAGAGGAAATTTTATAAAAGTCTATCAAAATAAATGTAGAGACAACATCCGTTTGCAAATCGTAGATATTATGATCAAGGGAGCATATAAAAAGTTCTAAAAAAAAGTAGCCACTCCATCCTACCCCACCCCACCGAAAAAAGCTTTTCTTGGACATACAAAAATGCGTGTGGCCGTTTTGCCTTTTATATATATATAGAAGATTAATATAAAAATATACATTGTTTTCTTATGTCAGCATACTGTAATGTTTCAAGAAAACTACTCTTCGTCAGACATGTGTTTGACTTTCAAACATGCATATTATGGTTATTAAATATCTTCCAGATGCAAAAGTTTTCAGAGGTTAATATAAAGTGTCATCCCGAAAAAAAACAATACTAGCTTTATTGTAAAACTTTTATTGAAAAAATTAATTCAGGTAAGTTGATTATGTAGTAGAGCTGACATCTATTCAATGTAGCCGTCTTCAGCCTCAATCACCGCTTCGATACAGGTCCAGAACTGGGAGCATGCCTTTTTCACAAGTACCGGCATGAGCTTGGTGGATGGCAGTGATCAAGCTGGCTTTAGTGTTGTGGGAGGTCATGCTGGTGATGTTCTCGACACATGACTAATCGCAGTAGTCCAGTGGGTTCAGGGGGCAATGAGAGAAGAGTGCAAAGTCGTAGCACTCCTTTTAAAGCCAAGCCTAGGTCTCTTTAGACTTGTGGGCCGACGCCCGACTGCTGTTGCCACACTCAGTGTCTGCCAACAGCCATCTGATTACACAAGGGGATCACCACACTTTTCAGCACATCAAGGCACACTTTGGTGTTGACTTTCAAACCAACTTCAAAGATGTGAGGTGGCATGATGTGACCCTCACTTGCAACCACACCAAAGACCATAACTGTGGCTGAAAACTGTTTTCCTCACCTGAGTATGTCCCTGTTATTCGTGGCAATCCAGCGATGCATTTTGAGAGTGCTGGCAATGGTCCTGTTGTCATAACTTGGATCGGTAGAGAGCATGAGTTGTACAGCGGCGCATCTCCGATCTCGCTCGTTGAACATTGTGTCAAACATGATAGAAGACTCCTATCACTCATGGGATTTGTATACAACTGGCCAACTAGTAGATGGACTGCAACCAAAAAAGAATACCAGTTTTCATCAAAGGGAAATGGAATCATGTTGTCTTTTCTAGTGTTACAATTTCATCGTTCCACTGTAGTTTGCTTGACACATTGTTTAATGTGTATGCAAAGGAAATTTAAGCTTAAACAAGCCAATGCAATGCAGAGATTTAATGGACAAATACATTTATTATTACAGAGCCAATTCTCTATTGAATATTATATTGTACCTAATATATAGTACTGAGTTCAAAAGTTTAACAGATAAATACAAGCTGAAGCAAATTAATATATAATTGTGGAATGAGTTTTGTAGATTCACCTTTCATTTAGAAAACTAGGTGGGGGGGCTTAAATACGCTTAAATATATTTTAATTCATGCAGATTTTCTATTTATTATTACAGAGCCAATTCTCTATTGAATATTATATTGTACCTAATATATAGTACTGAGTTCAAAAGTTTTTTAAAAAATGGCTTGAGTGCCATTAGCGAGAATCAAAAGCAAAACATTTAGTGCTTCTGCCACGTCTCCTACCGATGTAACTATCGAGAGATAGGTAAAAAAAGATTTAATATTAAACGATTTGAATGAATTAATTTTATTCATTATATTATTCATCGTTGGTGTGTAATTACTATTTCCTTTTAATTTCAGTGTTATGTGACCAGTAGTTTAAGAGTTTAGCAGTTAAATGTTTTTTCACGCACATACACACACTGTTTTATTTTATTTATATGAATTATTAAATAACATAATTAATATAACATAACATAAAAAGATACAAGCACAAACAAACCACTTTTTGTTTTGAAAGTGTCCAACATTAAACGGTGAAGACCTCAATTAAAGTGTAGGTCAACACATAAGAAATCTGATATCTAAAATTTCATTGAAATGTTTTTAACAGAAATAATTACTACTGATTTAAAAAAAAATTATTGATGAAATGAATTAAAATGAATCAAATGTTTTTTTACAGAAATACTTACTACTGATTTTAAAAAAAATTTATAAGTGATATAAACAAAAAATAAATATATTTTTACAGAATTAATTACTACTAATTTAAAAAAAATTTATAAGTGATATAAATAAAAAATAAATATTTTTTACAGAATTAATTACTACTAATTTTAAAAAAGATTTATAAGTGATATAAACAAAAAATAAATATTTTTTACAGAATTAATTACTACTAATTTAAAAAACATTTATAAGTGATATAAACAAAAAATAAATATTTTTTTACAGAATTAATTACTACTCATTTTAAAAAAATTTATAAGTGATATAAATAAAAATAAATATTTTTTTACAGAATTAATTACTACTAATTTTAAAAAAAATTTATAAATGATATAAATAAAAAATAAATATTTTTTACAGAATTAATTACTACTGATTTTAAAAAAAATTTATAAGTGATATAAATAAAAAATAAATATTTTTTTACAGAATTAATTACTACTAATTTAAAAAAAATTTATAAGTGATATAAATAAAAAATATTTTTTTACAGAATTAATTACTACTAATTTAAAAAAATTTATAAGTGATATAAACAAAAAATAAATATTTTTTCACAGAATTAATTACTACTGATTTAAAAAAAGTTTTATTGATAAAATATATAAAATTAAATTAAATGTATTTGATAGAAATAATTACTACAGAGTAAAAAAAAAATTATAGATGAAATAAATGAACATAAATTAAATGTTTTTTACAGAAATAATTACTGATTTAAAAATTTTTATAGAAAAAATAAAAATGTTTCTTTTTTTTTTTACAGAAAATTATAGAAAATAAAAATAAGTTAAGTAAATAGAAAGGAAATGTTTGCTTAACATTGTCCAAAACTTTGAAGTTTTCACAAATGTATTTCATAATTTAAAGTTTAAAGTTCATAATGAATGTGCCGCATAAAAAAAACAAATGTTATGGGGGGGGGGGGATAAGTTAATTTCTTTATTTCCTTTTGTTTTGTTTTTTCATGTTTTCTATTTTCCATTTTTTTCTTCATTTTGTTTTTACTATTTTCATTTTTTTTCTTTTCTTTTTACCTTTTTCCTTTTTTTTTCTGTTCTTTTATATATATTTTGTAATGAAAATAATTTTTTTGAAGACATTCATTGATCCGAACAAAACCGGTAAATCTCTCATTTTTGATGATTTATTCTGTGTATAATTTGTTTTTCCTTTTATCTTTTTTTTTTTACACATACTATATCTCTGCAGCATTTCATTTCATGATATATTGTGTCTTTCATCCTCCATTTTATAATCCGATAAAAAGAAAAAGTTGATATAAAAGGTACTTGTCATTTTTCTCAAAACAAATTATTTTTGCCTAAAAACACAATTTCTGATGTTTTTTCCATAAGTAGCCTATTTTTCATGGCCACAAAATTTTGCAAATCTTTTTCTTTGTACTATAACTACGTCAAAACTAAGCGAAGATGGTAATTGCGAACATCAATCAATGAATGGATATAAATTTGTGATTTAATTTAGAAGCATTGAATTTTTTCTTGAGATGAGGATTGATAATTCGTATTATTTAGATTCTTCAGACTACTGATTTAAATCCAATATTAAATGTTATCGTTTCAAATATTGTGTGTGTGTTTATATATATATATATATATATAGTCTTGGAAGTTTTTAACCTTTAAAACTATACAAAAAAATATTTTTTATCATTCGTTAGAAAACCATCTAGTTAGTAAGTCATTTAATCACCTGCAATCACTGCATCAACTCGCTCTCGAATTTACTATAATACCAATAATTTATTTTTCAAGGGATCATCAGTTGTTTACCATGAAACACTGTTTCGGGGATTTAAAAACAATATATATATATATTAATCGGCGCAATCACGTTGACCACTGATTCTCGCTAGATCGCCGAAGTTAAGCAAATTTTAGCCTGACCAGTATCAGATGGGTGACCATTTGGGAAGTTTAGGCGCTGTATGTACAAGTCATAGAAATTTCCAGGTTGGTATTTGGGGGCTCATTAATTCACTGGGAATTAATGAGCCCCCAAATACCAACCGGACTGAGGATTGAACCTTTTATCTCCAGAAGAGTGTAACTTTACAATTGAATTTACCAAGAACTTTATCCACTATACGACTGATCTTTGCGTGAGAACAGTAGTTTGAAGAATCAAAAAAAAAAATACAAATAATAAATCCTCTTCTCAAACATTAAAAAACATTTTCTTTGTTTACATATATTTTAATACACTACCAATAGCCGTGAGAACTCTATACTTTGCTCCAAATGTGATCAGTACTGCACTGAATGCACGATACACCCGAAGAAGGCTGAAAGTCACGCCGATCAGAACGTCGTGAAAGTAACACTCAAGAAAGTAGTCCGAAGAACTAAAATAATAAAAATTTATTTTTCAATAAGTAAAATACCTCGGTGTCAAGTTGTTTTTTTCTTATATTTTCAGAGCCAAGCAGAAATCCCATGCAAACAGCTTAGAAGATTTGAATCAGTTCCTTACAATGGAATTAATGGTATGGAAGCGCCTGTTCTGATTTCATCTGCAGCAATTCCGAAAAAAGTTTACAAGAAAGGTATTTATATATTTAATTATTTATTTTAAATGACCAAAACCACCAAAAATGCCATCTTCATAGCCATAGAGCAGGGGAAAGATGAAACTCAAATTAGAATCCACATGGACTCATCCTACTTTCTGTTTGTTTCATAATCGCCTTTGGTTAAGGACATAAATCCAGATCACGGTCAAATGCTGCGTCTACCAGGCTCTTGTTTGTGAAACCCGACTCCTACGAGTAACTAATTTTCCAAAGCTGGAAGTCTTTGATCTTCAGCTCATTTTTGAGATTTGTATCTCCGACCATGTCCCAAACAACACAATCTATACACTATGTAAGCTTTCTAGACTTGAGGAAGTACTTATTAGGAGGCTCCGATGGTTTAGGCACGTCTTTCGTCATCCACTAACTTAGACTGATTTACAAGGCAATAGCAGCGACACTACTGCAAGAAGAACAAACGTGGCTCACAAACAGGAAAGCTTATTTGGAAGCTATGACCCGCGCTTGTGTTTTCGGTGTGCAATGATAGAATTGTGAATGACTATGGTACACTGAGGTGTTGGCAGCGGACAGACCTGGATGGATTGCCTTGATTCATGATAGAGCAAATACACTGTGAAGTTTAATAATATAAAATTTAATGTTATCTATATATATATATATATATATATATATAAATATAAAAGCGAAAATGTATGTATGTATATATGTATGTATGTACGCTTTTCATCGATGTCCACAAAAGGCTTCTTTCAGAGAAACGCTCGCTCGCTTCACAACTTCTTAAAACTTTTTATATCATCTATAAATTGTAATATCTCACAGTTAACTACGGAGCTCGCCTGTTTATTTAATTTTATTGACTTTCAAACGTTAATTATTCCACATTTCCCACATCGGCACGCGTTACATTCGGTTTTCGGTATAAAAAAAAGCGAAACTCGACTCTAATCACAGGCCCAGAGCCAGTGGTCTCTAGAGAGCTAAGTAACGTTTGGTCAATGTCGACTGTGTCATATCAGATGGTAGCTTTCATTTTGAGACGAGGGAGCGGGTTTTTAAAAACAAACAAACCAATTATTTGACCTCATTAAAAACTGTCCCGCGCAAAATGCTAACTACTGAATAGCTATCGCCGTCACGTCAATCAAAAACGCGTACCTGTTTTTTTTTTTTTCTACACTTTACTATTTTCCAACTGCGCGTCGTCAAAGCTTCGTTTTTTTTTTTTTCACGGGCATCTGTGTTTTTGTGTATGTCTGAGAAAGGCTTTTTTCCGACGCCTTCTCATGGGTGTAGCTTCTTCTTAAAACTTTTTATATCGCATCTAAATCATAATATGTACGAGTTAACAGTGGGGGGTCGCCTGTCTATTTAATTTGCCCAACTTTCAAAAGATAAATATTCCACATATTCGGATCGCTGCATGTTGCTTTCACTTTTCAGTATAAAAACAGCAAAACTGGATTCGAACCGGATGTAAACGTCATCGGCAGCTATCCCGCAGTAAAACGATTTGACCTCATTAAAAACTGCGGAATAGCGTGATGTTTGACATTCGCTTTTTAATCGCTCTTACATTGACTAGTCTATATCTATAAAAGCGAAAATATGTATGTAAGTATGTTCGCTTTTTGTGTATGTCTGTAAAAGGCTTTTTTCCGAGGCCATCTTGGGGGGGGGGGGTAGTCGCTCCTTCTTAAAACGTTTTATATCACGTCTAAATCATAATATTTACGACTTAAGAACGGGGGTCACGTGTGTATTTAATTTGCGCGACTTTTACCAGCTCGCTGCCTCTTCGAAAAGCGAATTATGGGGCGGCTGGCTTGCAGCGCAAAACTAGGTCAAATATCACGCCACTTCCTCGCACCTGTATATTTCACTTTATAAACCTTAACTGAGCACACTTATCGATTCCTCTCCTTCGTGGCCGAGATGGTTAGGTGTCAGGCTTTTTTCCTTTTCGTTTCCACCTTCGTGTAAAGGCTTCAGGGTTCAATCCTACCTTCCGACCAAAATTTTTTCTTTTTCTTTTACTCCTCCAAACACCCAGCCAACGTTTATTTTTTAACACACACCTCCAAACACACACACAGATATGATGATGATGATGATTGCAACGTCTTGTCAGACGAGTGCCTCTCCCTCAGACATTTAAAATCCATGAGCCCAAATGCCTGAGGGAGTATCTATACAAAGATGATGTTACAGAGTCTTAGCTTTGTACGACAGCTAAGTCTCTCTCTCGGTTCAAAATGTTGAGATCCAGCAACAAGCAAGAGCAAGATAGCCAGCAACAAATTAAACTGCAGACCAGGTTAATGCGGGTACTGGTCTCCCGCTTTGTTTTTTAAATCAGAGATTTGCTTCTCCTAGAAAGGTTGCCTTCACCACGGCTTACGGGAGCCCTCTCCATCCCAATACACATACACACACACACACACACACACACACGCGCACACACACACATAAATATAGACTGTGCTAGTTGACCGTTGACCCAGAAAAAGAGTTCATTCGCCCTTATATATATATATATATATATATATATATATATATATATATATATACTAGAAGAATATGCGTCTCAGGTAAAGTTAATTTCCAGAACAGAATGGTTTGTACCTCTTGTATGTCCACTTGGATCGTCACAAGTAAATAAGTTTTACACAATTTGTTTTACTTCTAAAACAGCTATGTCACTTAAAATGATTAAGCAATTTTTTTTTTTGTGGTTTAATCTTGTGTCATATATGAAGGATCGTCTTGTTAAAAACCTTTCTAGGAGGAGTGGCACCTACTAAGTTGTTTCATACTTTGGAAAAGGAGGAAGTTAAGACAAAACTGTTAGAAGACATACGGGGTTTAGTCAATTTGATCTTTGGTCCAAATCACTGATTCACTGACTGCGGAGACGGTCAGCTAGATTAATAATCATTATTAAATTATATCTTATCTGGACATTTTAAAATTAATAAGTTCACACAGGTCATGCTTCCAGTGAACTGCTCTCGCACTCTCTTTTTGAGCCGGCTGGCATTACATTAGTTTTTCATTTACTATTATTTTAAACTAAACAATATATATATATATATATATATATATATATATATATATATATATATATATATATGAAGGAGTACACATATATATATTTACAGGAGTGTATATATATATATATAAATATACATATATATTTATAGGAGTGTATATATATATATTTATAGGAGTGTATATATATATATATTTATAGGAGTGTATATATATATATATTTATAGGAGTGTATATATATATATATTTATAGGAGTGTATATATATATATATTTATAGGAGTGTATATATATATATTTATAGGAGTGTATATATATATATTTATAGGAGTGTATATATATATATTTATAGGAGTGTATATATATATATTTATAGGAGTGTATATAAATATATATATATATTTATAGGAGTGTATATATATATATATATATATATATATATATATATATATATATATAAAGGAGTACACATATATATATTTACAGGAGTGTATATATATATATAAATATACATATATATTTATAGGAGTGTATATATATATATATATATTTATAGGAGTGTATATATATACATATTTATAGGAGTGTATATATATACATATTTATAGGAGTGTATATATATATATATATTTATAGGAGTGTATATATATATATATTTATAGGAGTGTATATATATATATTTATAGGAGTGTATATATATATATTTATAGGAGTGTATATATATATATTTATAGGAGTGTATATTTATATATATTTATAGGAGTGTATATAAATATATATATATATATATTTATAGGAGTGTATATATATATATATATATATATATATATATATTAATAGGAGTGTATATATATATATTTATAGGAGTGTATATATATATATTTATAGGAGTGTATATATATATATTTATAGGAGTGTATATATATATATATTTATAGGAGTGTATATATATATATATTTATAGGAGTATATATATGTATATATATTTATAGGAGTATATATATATATATATTTATAGGAGTGTATATATATGTATATATATTTATAGGAGTATATATATATATATATATATTTATAGGAGTGTATATATATATTTATAGGAGTGTATATATATATTTATAGGAGTGTATATATATATATTTATAGGAGTATATATATATATATTTATAGGAGTATATATATATATATATATTTATAGGAGTATATATATATATTTATAGGAGTATATATATATTTATAGGAGTATATATATATTTATAGGAGTATATATATATTTATAGGAGTATATATATATATTTATAGGAGTATATATATATATATATATATTTATAGGAGTGTATATATATATTTATAGGAGTGTATATATATATATATACATATATATTTATAGGAGTATATATATATATATATATTTATAGGAGTATATATATATATTTATAGGAGTATATATATATATATTTATAGGAGTATATATATATATATTTATAGGAGTATATATATATTTATAGGAGTATATATATATTTATAGCAGTATATATATATATATTTATAGCAGTATATATATATATATTTATAGCAGTATATATATATATATTTATAGCAGTATATATATATATTTATAGGAGTATATATATATATATATTTATAGCAGTATATATATAAATATATATATTTATAGCAGTATATATATATATATTTATAGGAGTATATATATATTTATAGCAGTATATATATAAATATATATATTTATAGGAGTATATATATATATGTATTTATAGGAGTATATATATATTTATAGGAGTATATATATATACATGTATATTTATAGGAGTATATATATATATACATGTATATTTATAGGAGTATATATATACATGTATATTTATAGGAGTATATATATATACATGTATATTTATAGGAGTATATATATATACATGTATATTTATAGGAGTATATATATATACATGTATATTTATAGGAGTATATATATATGTACATGTATATTTATAGGAGTATATATATACATGTATATTTATAGGAGTATATATATATATACATGTATATTTATAGGAGTATATATATATACATGTATATTTATAGGAGTGTATATATATATATACATGTATATTTATAGGAGTATATATATATATATATATATATATATATACATGTATATTTATAGGAGTATATATATATATACATGTATATTTATAGGAGTATATATATATATACATGTAGCTTTATAGGAGTATATATATATACATGTATATTTATAGGAGTATATATATATATATACATGTATATTTATAGGAGTATATATATATATACATGTATATTTATAGGAGTATATATATATACATGTATATTTATAGGAGTATATATATATACATTTATATTTATAGGAGTATATATATATACATTTATATTTATAGGAGTATATATATATATACATTTATATTTATAGGAGTGTATATATATATATATACATGTATATTTATAGGAGTATATATATATATATACATGTATATTTATAGGAGTATATATATATATACATGTATATTTATAGGAGTATATATATATATATACATGTATATTTATAGGAGTATATATATATATATATACATGTATATATATATATACATGTATATTTATAGGAGTGTATATATATATACATATATATTTATAGGAGTATATATATATATATATATATTTATAGTAGTATATATATATATATATATATATATTTATAGGAGTATATATATATATATATATATATATATTTATAGGAGTATATATATATATATACATACATATTTATAGGAGTATATATATATATATATATATATATATTTATCGGAGTATATATATATGTATATACTTAGGAAGATCAAGATAGCCAATACAGAACTTTGAAAATGTGACAGTGATACATGTTCATTCACACAATTATGAGGCAGCATGTTCAGGATTGCAGAACACAATGCGAAAGGAGATCTCAGGTATATCTCTGAGCAAACATTGGTGTGATTATGCAGAACGGTTAATGTGAAATGTATATCATCACAGATTTGGTCTGTTAAGCTGCAGCACAGGATGGTATTTAAATATTGTGTTAGGACAAGAACCATGAACGAATCTGGGGGCAACAGAAGTAACTGTTACATTCCGGCGAGTAGACAGCAGATCTAATCCAATTATATACTGCAGAGGGAACAGGATTGCGGCAGTAGATATGTAGTATATATCTGATGGGACGGCGCTATAGATGCTCAAGAGAATCATGGCACAGTGGTTAAAGAACTTAAAAAAATCAATTGTAATATTTTCCTGAAGGTTGAAGCTTCAATCCTCAGTGAAGAAGATCGGCGATTACATCGACCGAAACGTAAATAACACTCAAGATGAGAACAGGATGAATCCAAATGATATGGTCTTGGATATGACCTTAAACTATATCCAGCTTGAGGGTGTGTGGATCCATCTTTTAATTGCCATTGCTTCCAGGTCCACTCTGACCCGGAGTGGTAGTACCTGTTAGGGTCCCAACTATGGGTTAAATAAAAACCAACTTGAAAACAACAAATATATTCTATTAAAAAGTTTTTCTTCAAAATCTTTGGATTCAGCATTAAAAAACCTGAAAAGGGTTGATATGCCGTAAAACAAACAACCAACCAACCAACCAACCAACCAAATAATATGAAGAATGCAACTGTTTATATCATACTAGTGTATCTACTTGACCAATATTAACAGTTTTTTATCACGATATGGTTTACTCCATAGATCGTTGAATGAGTAATAATGAAAATCTGATATGATAGTATGTTTAAGGAATGAATTTTACCTGTTCTAGGATGGGTAGACTCTGTGTGTGTGTGTGTGTGTGTGTGTGTGTGTGTGTGTGTGTGTGTGTGTGTGTGTGTATTTTCAGAATGTAAAAGATTTGATAAATGTTTCTACAGCCAAACAACGTCGCGGCCCATGACAACCAACAAACCGGAAGTCTAAGTCTCGCCCTAATTTGGGCTCATCAGTTAGACATATCTGAACCCGGGATTAGAAACCCGAGCCTCCTACATGCGAGGTAAGCACTCTGCCAACTGAGCAAACGCGCCACACAAGAAATTCTGTTAACTAACACAGATCAAGCAAACCAGCGGCGAAATCTGACTGTGGAATGGGTCTACTTTGTCTTGACAAGGGATACGGTCATCCAACCAGCTAATAACCCAAGCCGATGTCTCACAAGTAGGAATTTTCAACTCATGACTCTTGTGGACTGCGATGTTGTTTGGCTGTGGAAATAATTTATATATATATATATATATATATATATATATATATAT
>NC_136504.1:105604639-105682139 GCF_053919585.1 Euprymna scolopes
GCATGTGACATTATTTACGACAATGTTAGAAACATATATGTTAAACTTATAAGCAATTATAATTACGAGCAAAAATAGGTTCTCTCTGGTTGATTTTTTTATAAGTATATATGATGAACGAGCATACACTATACTAACCCCACCTCCCGATGATGTCATGGTACGGAATATATCATGACAACAAAACATACATTACCCCCCCCCCATCCCCCCCAAAAAGGGGTAGGTAATGTGTGAGAGGATGCACTCTTCTCAGCAAACCAGATATGCCCCCCCCTCTCCCCCGCAAACAAATAAAGTAGGATTTTGTCCTTTTCTGTACTGATAAGTCACAACTTACCAAGGTCTATGTTGTAGTTAGCTGGGAAGCAGCATTGTTGTAGTTTGTTCTACAAACGAGTAGTTCTTGAAAGAAGCTTTGCTCCTGGAAGTTCAGTTTAGTTTTAGGTACAGATAGAGTGTTTGCGTGTGTTTCTAGGGAAATACGTTTCTTCAATTATATTTCACCTTTTATTTATACCAATCCTTTTATTTATACCAATCCTTTTATTTATACCAATCCTTTTATTTATGAAGTTCAATGTAAATACAGAGCATACAAAAATAAATGACAAAAGTCTATATTCCAAATTTAGAGACATTGTCCATCTTACCGTTTATTTCTTTAAACATGTTAAAATGTTCAGTTCTTGAGAGCACCTGTTTCGTAGTGCAGATTCATTCATGTAATTATGTCAATTTTTGAATTTATTCTACCCATAACTTATCAGAAGCAAAGGAACTCATCAAAGAAATAAAAGAAAATAAAAGAATATGGACATGATCGCAACTTCACTTCTTATTTTTGGATTTTGTAACATGCCCATATTCCATATTCTGCATGTGACATCATTTACGACAATGTTAGAGACATATGTTAAACTTATAAGCAATTATAATTACGAGCAAAATGTGTTCTCTCTGGTTGATTTTTTTATAAGTATATATGATAAACGAACATATACTATACTAACCATCTTACTGTTAATTAATTTTTTTTTTTTTTTAAGTATGTTAAAATGTTTTGTAGCGCAGAATCAATCGTTCATGTAATTATGTCAATTTTTGAATTTGTTCCACCCGTAACTCATCAGAAGAAAAGAAACTCATCAAATTTAAAAGAAAATAAAGGAATCGCAACTCCACTTCTGATTTTCGGACGAAGTTGAGGAGTTCTCTTTCTTAGATATGTGCGCATCTGTTTTTCCCTCATGTTTTTTATAGAGCATTGTATCATCAGCAAATATGCCCATCTCAGACACAATCTTATCAGAGAAGTCGTTTACCTTGTTCTATTCCCCCCTCCTCCATCAACTTTTTAAAAAAATTTTATCTATGGCGCTTGTACACTATTGGGACGAAATTTCGGAAATCCTAAAACTGAATTTCACATGAAAACAATGGTATCTATGTATCACTCGTATTTTTAAGATGATTATATCCAAAAATTACGAAAATCAATAAGGTAGAAAATTATTTATTAAAGAAAATAAAAATTGAATTTGGTGAAAACAAAGACACAGGAGAGTTCAAAAGGGATTGAAATTTTCCGTTTTGATTTAAACAAGATGGCGGGAATTTTTCACCTACTAACACGATTAAAGTTGTTTTGTTTAATAATTCAGTCATATTGAGGTAATTTCGACTGCATAATTTGGAAGCTACCATTGTAACTTATTAGAATTGACAAAAAAAAACCGGCGGAAACTATTGTTTTTATCTGAAAACTTCATTTATCGACTAAAAAATCCTGTCCCAATTCTGTAGAAGCACTTTATCTGTTTTAAACAAAATTATTCATAACATAACTCAAAACATTTACAAATCAAACATGCTAGTTGTATGAAATTTATTTATGAGAAAATTTGGACAAAGTAAGAAATAAAAACCCTCGCCAGCTTCACTTAGAAAAGTGCAAATTGCGGGTGACATTTGTTTAACCTTCACCTTGGCATGTTACAGTGGATTTTCACGGCCAAGAGTTTTTTTTTTTTTTATATATTTACACAACTTTTAATTAACCTTTGGATCAATATTTTTATTTAAAAAAATAAATAAAAAAATAAAAATAAATAATAATAATAATGAGATATATTATTTATTTTGCGACCAAAATTGATTTTTTTTTTTTTCTGGAGAGTACGTCTATTTTAATAAATTTTTAATAAAACTATTTAGACCAAAATTTGGTTTAATATTTTTTACCAAATGAAAAATTACAATTAAAAAGTTGATTTTTATGGATATCTGTGTGTGTTTTGAATGAATATTACATTTAAAATTGTCACTGGCAAAAAAAAAAAATTATAAATAAACACACTATTGGTCGCAAATAAATATTACTCGTTGTTGTTGCTATTTTTTTAAATTTATTTATTTATTTAACTAAAAAAAAAATTTTTTTTAAAGGAGTCACCACTTATCAAGGCCCAGAGGCCACTCGAGGATAAGGCTTAATAAGTGTACAGTGGTCAATGGGGCAATGTCGTAGTAATTGTTAGTAGTGGAAATTTGGTAAATTGGATTACTTAAGGGGAACGGCTCATCAAGAATTTGTTTATGTTGGACTTGAAGATGACCATAAGCAGCTGAAAAGCAGGCAAATGGAAGAGAATTCCACAGGCGTGCAGTTCTAAGAAAGAAACTTTGTTCATGGAATCTATGTTTAGGTTTAGGTACGGATAAAGAGTGGGGGAAATTATTATCAATCCAAAGATTAATTAGAATTGTGTAAATATATTTAAAAAAAAAATGCACTCTTGGTCAGAAAAAATCCACTTGAACGTGCCAAGGTGAAAGTTAAACTGATGTCACCCGAAATCTGTCCCTTTCATTCCCTACTTCGTCCGAAAATTTAGATGCACAATCCAAAAATGAGTTTTAGATTTTTATGCATCTGCAATGCATCATCTCAAACTTTAATAAAAATGTATCCAAAAGCTGATGGTCACCACCACGACAACTGTTTATTTAATTTTAATTTTATCTACACCAAAAGAATTAAGAGGATTGATATGCAGGCTTTACTGTTCGTAATGTATATGATACAGGGCGTTATGTTGTGAGTGAAAGTCACGTTTACAGGTGATTTTTTTACAAGTGACGATTAGAAAAACTCCAATCTCTGGTCCCTCCTCGCCAATCTTTCACGAAAAACACCCGTCTAGCCGAATCCACTGTGAAAAATTTCCCCCACTCTTTATCTGTGCCTAAATCAAAACGTAGATTCCATGAACAAAGCTTCTTTCTTAGAACTGCACGCCTGTGGAACTCTGTTCCGTCTGCCTGCTTCCCACCTGACTACAACTTGGATGTCTTCAAGTCCAACGTTAACAAATTCCTAATGAACCGCCCTCTTAAGTAAACACTTCATTAAATCTCCACACTAACGTAATGTACTTGCAATAACCCTTACCCTGAGTGGCTTTCGGTCCTTGATAAGTGGTGACCACCGTGTAAAAAAAAAAAAGAAAAAAAAAAAAGAAATAAAATAAAACCTTTTGGCAATTGTTTTTTTTTTTTTTTTTTTTTTTTTTTTTCACTGACAATCTTCCAAAGCTCATGAGTGAAAAATGTCTTTTCAACCTTTTTTGTTTAAATAAAACAAGCAAAGTCAAATTATTTAAATAATAATCTATGTATTACTACGATAGCGTGTGTATTATTTTCTGTGTCATGCTTACATCCGGGTCGTTTAATTTTTATGTACTTTCAATTTTAATTTTACCAAGAATTCTTCATAAGTTTTGGTTTTGATTATAGCTAATGTCACTCCAATCATCTATTTTTTTAAAATAATTTTACCAAGAATTCTTCATAAGTTTCGGTTTTGATTATAGCTGAACGAACTAAAGTTATATATAAATATATTTTTTTACTTTTGAAATCGCAACTTTATAACATATAAAAATCGATAGAACATTAACTCTATAATAATATATACGAAATCTGCAAGAATTAAAATATATTTAAGCATATTTTATGACCTGGCTATGCCGGGCATCCCTGCTAGCTTAGATAAATACTATTTGTTTCCACCTGTGTTTGTTTACTGCAGTCCTACAGTGTCTTGTTCTGATCCAGTTTGCGGCTACCCCCTGCTTCCGACTATTTGTAGCAAAACCTGGGAGACGCAAAATTGGGCCTTCAATGATGTTCCCTCCTTTATTAGTACTGTTTCTCCATTCCTACGTTTCAACTGGGTGGAAATTTTTGATTTTTGATTTGTAGAAGAGCTTTCGTGACTTGAGTCTGGGGGTATCTGGGGCATCTTTTATAATTTTAAAAGACTAATACTTAAAGGATTACAGACAATAAATGGAATGCAGATGATGGACTGCATGCAGGTAGAATTTGGTTACTTAAGAGGACGACTATATCAAAGCGTCTCCATTTACTCTGAATATCTACTCAATGCTAACATCAGTATATTACATATGAATTAGTCCCCTGTGAAATTTCCACAGGTCCCGCTAGTAATAATAATAATAATAATTAATAATAATAATTAATAA
Organism: Euprymna scolopes; assembly: GCF_053919585.1. Lineage (NCBI taxonomy): Eukaryota > Metazoa > Mollusca > Cephalopoda > Sepiida > Sepiolidae > Euprymna > Euprymna scolopes. Next base: position 105,609,193 of record NC_136504.1, read on the forward strand.
TAATAGAATAATATACTCAGTTGTTTTTTTTTTAATGAAGGCTGTTAAAAAAAAACATTTGAAGAAAATTTGAATGTTTATATTTTCAAGTCTCAACATAAAATTTAATACTTATTTAAAATGTAACACTTATTTAAAAAAAATAAAGAAAAATCTTTTATTATGTACTCGTCGTATGGCATAATTCATGTTGACACCGGTTCCCATTAGATCACCAAAGTTAAGCAATGTTGAGCCAGGTCAGTACTAAAATGGGTGACCATTTAGGAATTCCAAGTGCTGTATATGCTCTCTGCTTATCTCAGCATTGTTTCCAATTAGCTAGCACTTCTCCTTGCCACTGGACTCAAGCTGTGCCGATTCAGGAGCGGTGTGGGTGAAGATTGCACAACCCTTGCCTCACAATTACACGCATAGATACTCTTACATGGGAGTATCCATTGTCTCTTGAGACTGAACAGAGGCATCGGCTCATTACAAAACAAAGATGTCATATTCCAAAAATCATGTATTTGGCTACTAAACATGAATATTTAGTTGTTTGAGGTCAACTAAAGACAAATTTGTCTGTAGAGCCCTGTGTTAAATCAATAGATGACCTGTTAGCATTTTGCTGTGATAAATAAATGTGGGGGGAACCACCCTTTAAATGAACTCAACCGCCTTCCATATATACCAGTACTCTTAATGATCCCAGGTAGGGCTCTAGTTCCAGAGTTTACTTCATGTGCTCTGTGGAACGCAAACACTCTTTTCATTCTGTAACCCTTTGTTGGTCTTTTATTAATAAACGTCTTGATTTACAGGCGGGCAGATAAAAGACAAGGCTATTAAGCCAGATATTGTAATATAGAACAAGCTCGAAAGAACTGCGTTTATTATCGATGTCACAGTCACAAATGATTTTGGCCTTAATACAGCTGAACGGGAACAGATAAAATATCAGGATGTAAAAAATGATCTAAAAACGATATGGTCTCTGAAAGAAATAAACGTTATACTGGTTGTGATAGGAGAAACTGGCTTAATAAAAAAGAATCTTCAGAAATACTTAGAAACAATCCCTGGAAGACCAAGCTGTAAGGAAACACAAATAGCAGCCATAAAGGTAACAGCGTCTATTCTTCAAAGAGCTCTCCGATATAAATTTAAATCATAACGGAATCAAGTGTTAGTTCCAGGAGGGATTAACCCCTTGACTGAAGTAAAATAAATTTTTAAAAAGTTCTGTTTCTATTGTGGCTGATCCAGAGCCATAACAATAAATTAAAAAAATAACATGAAGATATAGTTTGCTTGAAGCATTGTGTATAGTGTGAAAAGAGTTGTGTTTGAAGGTAATGACGACGTCGTGTCTTGTAGAAAAGAGTACTCAGTGATGTAAATAGAATGATGACAATATGTAAATATTTCAAATATTTTCAATTATAAAATATTAACCACCATGATGTGTCAAATCAGGATAGTATTAAGTTTTCAAATTTTCAAGGTATATCTTATCTTCAGGAAGAAAAAAATTATGCACGATCACTCACAGATTCGCATAGTTGGTAAATTATTTCTGAGATGTTGATCGACGCTTGTGATTGCTTAAAAAAAGATTTGCATTTATCGAGATTATTGATTAGGAATTAGTCACCACAATATCACGTTTACTCTAGAAGTTTTCTTGGAAACTATTGGGCTGATCTGACTGAAATTTTGTATAGACCTTTGTTATTATAAGGTGCAGCTAGTTAAGTATCCGTTCTATGCACAATAAGATATGAATAGGAAATAATACGGGTCAGTCACCACAATACCACATTTTCTCTAGAAGTTTTCTTGGAAACTGCTGGCCTAACTGAAATTTTGTATGGATCTTTGTTATGATATAAATTATTTATTAATTAGATTATTTGTTAGCAAGTAGGTTTTCTTACAACAGGTATGAAATAGTGAGAGTTATTATAAGTAATTTATCATTATCTCCTTTCCCTGTCTCGTAAAAATTGTGGGTTGTTGATTGTAAATAGTTTAGTGATATACAAAAGAAGTTGGTTTCATTTAAGAAATTTTTTCAGTAAATTTTTTTTTATTAAACCATTTTGATTAACTATTGTTAATATTAATGAAGCTATTCTATATATGTAATAGAACAACAAATTTACAAATGTATAACACGAGGCATTTATTTATTATGCTTTGTTTAAACAAATTAGTCATTCAAAGAACTCTATTAATTGTTCATTTTTACTATATATACATATATATATATATGTATGTATTGCAACGTCTTGTCAGACGAGTGCCACTCCCTCAGACACTTAGTCCATGAGCCCAAAAGTAACTTCCATCTCCACAGGACCATTTTAATAGACAAATGCCTGAAGGAGTATCTATACACAGATGATGTTACAGAGTCTTAGCTTTGTATGACAGCTAAGTCTCTCTCTCTCGGTGCAAAATGTTGAGATCCAGCAACAAGCAAGAGCAAGATAGCCAGCAACAAGTTAAACTGCAGACCAGGTTAATGCGGTTACTGGTCTCCCGCTTTATGTTTTTTTTTAAATCAGAGATTTGTTTCTCCTAGAAAGGCTGCCTTTACCACGGCTTACGGGAGCCCTCTCCACCCCAACACACACACACACACACACATACATACACACTAACACACACGGTGCTAGTTGGCCGTTGATCCCGAAAAAGGGTTCATTTGCCCTTTGGAAGGTCTTGTTTTTAATCCTTCAGGGAAACTAGCCACCCTCCTCACCAAACAAGTCTGGTGGGGGAACCAGTTTAGTTGCCAGTGATCCGACCATGAGGCAGGTAGTACTGGGTTACATGGTACCAGTAGCATATGATATGACCTGACATGATATATATATATACATACATACATACATACATAATTTAAGTATTTAAATTTTATGATTTGAAAAGGTTAATCTTCAAATATAGAAATTTTTGTTGTTTTGAAAACGACGAATACAATTGAATAAATCTATTTACTTAACCCATGAGTTTTCAATGTTTATTCATCTCCTCAGAAGAAAAATATTAGCAAATATTTTTATTGGTTTGCACCTTATTTGCTAAAAGCAATTAACATAGAAAATTAAAGTTATTAAATTTAAAAAGAAAACATTTAAGATACATAGAATAAGGGAAATGGACTTTGAGGCAGAAGAAGGATATTAAAATTTAAATCCAGAATGAATGCTAAATCATTAAATGGAGAATCCTGGTAGTAAGCAGGTAAGGAAATCCAACGTGTCTTGTAATCATTCCAAGGTGCTAGGAAATTTGGAGGAAATATGGTGGCATGTGATTGTTGCGTGCCAGGGAGGAAGGTGGAGATAGTGTTATTATGTACTAATTTGGAAAGAAAATGCTAATTCCGCAAGGAATCTATTTAAAAAAAAAAATTGTCTGTGTGTATGTCCAGAGAGAGGACTGGGTACATAAGAAAGTGGGGGTGGAAATAATGGAGATAGAGAAGAGTAAAGAGATAGCGGTTTTAATAGAGATATCTATTTATCTATCTGCTCGGGTTCCTTGCCCAGACCAATGTGACTCTCTCTCTTCAGATTTCCCAGTCTTCTATCAGCTCCTCAGGATCACAGTTGGCGTTATGCGCAATTTGCTGGATGTATGTGGATCTAGGTTTTCTTAGACTCGGTGCATGTGGAATCCACAACAATACATTTCTCACCAGCTTTTGCTTGCTCCTCTGGCAACGACCAGCAAATCATAGACATGATGGTAGTAGATATGGCGGTAGGTTGCTAGGTTTCTGGTAATTCTGCTGCTACTGTGATTTGTCACGTTGACACACCGGTTCTCGCCAGATCACCGAAGTTAAGCAACATTGAGCCTACCCAGTACCAGATGGGTGACCATTTGGGAAGGCGAGGCGCTGTATGTACCGCGAGGTAAAATACCAGGTTGAGAAACTGGCGTGGTCTAGCCTTCTCTCAAGGGTAGATGGGACTCTTTATGGTAGCCACCCCATCTAGTGATGGCATCACGATAAGAAATACCCTCGATACCCCTGGCGGAGCATCAAGTATTCAGCTACCAACAAGATTTGAATTACACTACAAACTCGTGTGGTGAGTTTAATCTCGGCTGCGGCCATGCTGGATGGATGGACTGTGATTTTTTATTATAGTCATACCAACGTCAGTGACGATCAGCAGATCTTGAACTTCTACGACAATCTTTCAAGAATAGTGCGCTCAGTCCCCAGACATAATTAATCGAGGTATATTACACTTATACCCCGGGTTGCCCTTCTAAGTATTATATGAAGCTCTCTAAATATATGCTCTTTCCTGTCTGCATGCTAAATGTTGCCCCCCCCCTCTCCCCATGATAGTCTGATGGCCGCTTAAATCTTCATTAGAAAAGATGAAAAGAAACCGAAACTTGTTGTTCCAGGTAACAGTCCCCGAAAAGGTGTTTTGAATGTGTCGAAAGAGAACAGCCACAATCCGATCAGCCCACCCAGAACCACCTTCTATGGCACCATGTTCTCTCCAAAGTACCAGTACTGTGGCAACCCTAATGGTATGTTAACAGCTCCACCCCCTTTTATTTATTGGATCTTTTTAGAATTAGACGTAATAAAAAAAAACAATTACAGAAAAGTCTTTATAATCTCAAGGAACAAAGGTGTCATATTCCAAAAATCATGTAAATTGGTCGTTTTCTTTTTTTTTACTAAGAAAATCTAAATTGATGATTTCCAGCAATTAAAAAAAGTTTTAATTATTTTGAACACAGATAGAATCTCGGTATTCGAATAGAGTTGTCGTTCTTAAATTTTACCACATTCTGAAACAACGTCTTAAAAAACGACCCTGGTGTCTAACTCTGTCCTGTGGGGAGGCATTGTAAATAGGACAACGTCTTGTCATGAATTTGATTTGTTCAGTTAAAAAGAAAAGACTACTTGATCAATTTACGTGACTTTTGGAATATGACATCTTTGTTTCATGACGGGTACACATGTCATAAAGATTTGTCTGTATGTTCTGTATATCTTTTCTTTTTTTCTTTTTCTTTTTTTTTTATTTTATTTTAATTAGGTTGAATACTAAATAAGAACCTATTTATTTTTTCATTGATTTCCATTTTTAAATATGATGCTAGGATATTCACACTTACAAAGTTCCTTTATATAAAAAGTAACGTTTCCTTTGCATCTACGTACACATTACAATGGCCTCCTTAAAGAATGTTAAAATTTATGTTCTTTGTACGTATTATTCGGACCACTGTTCTCACTTTGAGTGTCATTTTACACTGTTACATAGCGTGGACGGCTGTATGCAAATATTGAATTGTGAGCAAAATGACGTCACAGTAAGAAAAAAGAAGCTTATAAAAATGAGAGAGAGTAGGTTTGAGAAGAGGATCACATTAGAGATGTGGATGACATTCGAGAGCATGTTCCAGAAAACAATCACGTGTGGGATATCACAGCGGTCACAAGAGACTGAGGAAAGAATTGTTGTACAACAACAAAAAAAAAAAAAACGAGTTGAAGTTGGTTTCTATTTTGCGGCTGAGGCTAAAGCATGGTTCCCGGACAACGTTACATCACAACATTTGAGCCGATGTGATCTCCGACTTGCTTCAACTTTTATTGAAAAAAATCAATTCAGATAACTTGATTATGTAGGAGAACTGACATCTATTCAATGTAGATGCCTTCAGCCTCAATCACCGCCTCAGTATGAGCCCGGAACTGGGAGCATGCCTTTTCCACAAGCACCGCCGGGAGCTTGGTGAATACTCGGCCACCTGATTGCACCAGGGATCACCACACTCTTCAGCACATTCAGCTACACTTTGGTGTTGACTTTTGAGCCGACTTCGAAAATGTGACGTGGCATGATGTGCCTCTCACTTGAAAACATTCCGATGACCCTAACCGTGGCCGGAAACTTCATTGAGCTGTGCCCTCAAGCATTGAACCGTTCAGATTTGAATGTTGAGGGTGCTGGCAATGGTCCTGTTGTCATAACTTAGATCAGTAAAGAGCATGAGTTGTACAGCAGCGTATCTCTAATCTCGTTCGTTGAACATTGTGTCGCTTTCATACATGATAGAGGGCTCTTATCGCTCTTGAGATTTGTCTGCAACAATAAAACAAAAAAAAAAAAAAAAAACACTAAAACGGTTTTCATCAAATGGAAATGGAATCATGTCGTCTTTCCTAGGATGGCAATTTTATCATTCCATATCTATAATCTTTCTGTCAAAATTGAGACTGTCGAATTCAGGGAATCTGCACTGAATTTCAGAACAGTACCTTTTATTTAGTCCATGAGGGTAGCATATTCTTGTTCTGTCAGCCACAAGTAATTCGCAATTTTATTCTTGGTATCGCCCACACTGAGGATTGATCATTCAACCTCCAGAAGAGTGTAACTTACAACTGAATTTGACCTAATACTTTATCCACTATGCCAGAAGTCGTTATGGAGAATTCTCGTATGACTTTTGGATAGATATAGATAATGGACACTCCTGTAAGGATAGCTGCCCGTGTAATTGTGAGACAAGAGTTGTGCAATCTCCAGCCACACCTCTCTTGAATTGGCACTACTTGGGTCCAGTGGCAAGTAGATTGATGAAATAATGCAAAGAAGTGGAGAGAACATGCAGCACCTGGAATTCCCAAATGGTCACCCAGTTTAATTCTGACTAGGCTCAATGTTGCTTAACTGCAGTGATCTGACGGAAACTGGTGTATCAACATAAATATGTTGTTAACAATATATTCCTTAGTATTATGAGGATGTTCTAAGTCTTACGTTAGATTTTTTTTTTTTATATATATAAATTCAACTAATACTAAATTTTGATAGCCATGAAAATTGCATTTTTAGTTCTGTTTTTCTTTATTTCTTTTGGCTTAATGGTTTGTATAAGTTGTATAATGAGACTAGTAACAGTAGTATCACTATTTTTTAGCCAGTCTGAGAAATTATCTTCAGATAGGTAGGCTGTCGCATAGCCTCTTTCCAGTCTGGTGACTGAACAGTGTAGGATCAGGTGGGCTATGTTCTTGGCGGGGGGGGGGGGATTCTTTTGCACTTTGGGCAGAGTAAGGAGTCTATTTGGCTCCACCTGTGTTTGTTTACTGCAGTCCTACAGTGTCGGTCCTCGATATGATCTTAAACTATATCCAGTGGTGAGGCCCCAGCTTGTGGGCTTTGGGGAGTGTGGAGCCATCCTTTAATTACCATTGCTCCCAGGTCCACTCTGACCCAGAGTGGTAGTACCTGTTAGGGTCCCAATTATGGGTTAAATAGAAACCGACGTGAAAACAACAAATATATTCTATTAAAAAAATTTTTCTTCAAAATCTTTGGATTTGGCATTAAATAACCCGAAAAGGGTTGATATGCCGTAAAACAAAAACAACCAACCTACAGTGTCTTGTTCTAATCCAGTTTGCGGCTACCCACTGCTTTCTACTATTTGTAGCAAAACTTGGGAGATGCAAAATTGGGTCTTCAATGATGTTCCCTTCTTTATGAGTACTGTTTCTCCATTCCTCCTTCTACGTCTCAACTGGGTGGAAATTTTTGATTTTTGATTTGTAGAAGAGCTTTCGTGACTTGAGTCTGGGGTATGTGGGGCATCTTTTAAAATTTTAAAAGACTAATACTTAAAGGATTACAGACGATAAATGGAATGCAGATGATGGACTGTATGCGGGTAGAATTTAGTTACTTAAGAGGACGACTTAATAAGATATTGCTAAAACATTGGATTTAAAAATGGTCATAGACAAAGAAGGTGTGTGAAAATCGGCGATAGGCAGAACCTATCTGGTTCCGTCAGCCACAAGTAATTCTACTTATGAAGCAATTTAGGTTTGCAAACCAGGAATTTGTAAGTCACCAGCTCTAGGAAGGTTGTCCAATATAACTGAGGAGGCCTCCCTCCCCAAGTTTTGATATCAGTTTTCCTTCTCTTAAATGAGTGACCTGACAAGATCTACAGGTCCATCACTCCGAGAGGAGTAACCATGCACCTGGTTTTTATACCAGGTATTTCTGCGCATCGCATTGATGAACATAACGAGTATCTTACTTAAAGTTTTTTTCTATTCTAAATAAATAAGCACAGGATTGGAGATAGATTCCCCTCTAATATTAAGAAGAAATCATGCATCTATTAAGTACTAGCATTTCAGTCCGGCGTTGCCCGGGTGTTTGGAGGTCAATTTTTTAAAACTTTGACCCCTATTATGACCCCTTAACATTTATTGTTTTGGGCTCAAATCAAGTTATTAAGTTAGATCCATATCCAAGGAACCTATATCTAAAATTTCAATTGTTTATACCCAAAATTGGCAGAGGAGTTTGGTAGAGTTCTCAAAGGTCAAATCGTTGAACTTTGACCCCTTAACAGACAAATTTCTGGCCGAAAACCGATTACAAAGATTTTCCCAAATCTCAGTACTCTGTATATCAAATTTTGAATCTGTACACTTAAAATTTACAGAGTTATTGCGTAGGGAAATGTACACACACACACACGTTCACTTTTATAGATATATAGATACATTGTGAGAGACCCCATCTATTTTAGTAATTAATTTGTTTTTGAATAAATAAATAGGATTATTAATAAGTACCTGGATATGTAAGAAAATACAAAGCAAAGAAACGAAAGAAATAGTGGGATTAGATCTATATATAGAAGTTACACACAACATGGATAGATAGATGCATTTAACTTGTTCTTCGAGCGACCCATGTTGGTCTAGTTAAAAGACCAGTGTCTCCACGTGGAATGAATTGGGGTGCAAAGATTACCATCTATTTCAGAGCAGTAAAATGAAAGGAGGGTCTCCCTTATGAGCCAAATGTATACTTTGAACGGTCGGCCAGTAGTTTTAATATTTCCATTCTTGTATTTAATTGGAACGGTATAATTTTTTATTACTTTATTTATATTTTAAAACATACAAAGGTGATGAATGCTATAAAAATAGATGCATATTTCCAATTTCTCTATTGTATCGGTACATATATTGCTAACTTAAACAAGATGACACATTAGATGAAAATCTGGGAAAATAGATCGCACGGAATATGAAGATAGAATAAAATAAAAATAAAATTTTCAAACGACCATGTTACAATTAGCTTGAATCGGGAATCGTAAAAATCGGAACATTTGGGGGCATTGGTATCGGAATCGGAAAAATTGGTGCCTATATTTCGATGCCAAAACGATTCTTTTTGTATTTTTTTCATTTTATTTTGTTTAAAGTAAAATCTTCCATTGCTGGTAATAATGATAAAATAATAAATATTTATTGATTTTAAATTACCAGTAAAGCTAAACTCGATAGATCATCCTCCATAAGTGTATTTTTGACGGTTATGAAAATATCTGCATATTTAACATGTGTTTTTATGAAAATCGGGGGGGAGAAAACAATCTTATCGTTAAATAATTAAGAGATTTATTAAGATTCGGAATCAGTAATTGAATCAGAATTGGGAATTTAGCATGGAATTGGTAATTGAATCAGAATTGGGAATTTAGCATGGAATCAGTAATTGAATCAGAATTGGGAATTTAGCATGGAATTGGTAATTGAATCAGAATTGGGAATTTAGCATGGAATCGGGGAATAATATTGGAATCATCCCATCACTAAAAGCAGCCTGTCTTCCAGTGACAGTTCTAAGAAAAGAAATTCTGTTCATGGAATTTTCATTTAGTTTTAAGCACAGGTAAAGAATTAAAGAAACTGTTGGCAGTTGTTGCAGCTAGACGAGTATTTGTTGCACGGAGGGGACCATAAATTGTAGGCGAGTCGAGCACTTACCATGAAAGTGATGCTACAGCAGAAGTCTCTTCTGTGAGAAAGGGGGAATAAGGAGACGAAAAAGGTCCTCGCCCACTAAATTTCGGAGACGGTTTTATACCATCTTCAAAATTTAGTGGGCAATGACCTTTTCGTCTCCCTATTTCCTTTCTCATGAAAGAGACGTTGCGAGTCTGTCTCTGATCCATCGTTACTTTTATGCTCGACTGAGCTCTGATCTATGGTTCCTTCCCTGCAAAACGTTCGCAACAAATACTTGCCTGGCTGCAACAACTTCCCTCACATCCTATCAGTGTCCAGAACTAAACATGAATTCCATGGACAGAGTTTCTTTCCCAGAATTGTCCATCTCTGGAACATAATACCATGTGTCTGCTTTCCGACTAACTATAACATGGTTCTCTTTAAATTTAATATGAATAAATTCCTATTCAGCCATCCTCTAAAATAATTTAGGCCTACCCAAGTTCCACCATAACCGATCATGCTATCTCACAATCTATCTAACACTTAACCCTTATCCTAGAGTGGCCGCCAGGCCTTGATAAGTGGTGACCTTCCATGTAAAAACAAATTTTTTTTTTTAAATACACATCCGTCATATCGTTCTTATATCATTTCATCTCCATGCAACACATATTGCGTAGAATTTTAAGTAAAAACGTTCTAGCACACGAAAATATTTTTATATCTATCTATCTACATTTATATATAAACTCCTCTGGTCGATGTGTGAGGAAAAAGGTCCCTACCAAACTCCTCACTGAATATTGCTGCTAAGGAGTCAACATTGAAAATAAAAAAGTTGATCTTGGCAGGATAAATTGAATAAAGCATTACTCGTGCTGTTATTTTTGCACATGCGCAAAATCAAACATTCAAAGCTCAAAGTCGCTTAATTTTTAACCTGTTGTATCCATCTGGTGATAGCTCAGACGGTAACGATGCTAGAGATATAAATAACAACCAAAGTATATAACCTATACACACATATATAGGTTTTTAAAATATTGTACATCAAAAATTGCATAAATTGATTCAAGTAATTTTATTTTAAAGAAAATCATTTGTAAGCAAATTTGTCTTTTTTCAGTACTCCTCGCCTCCCCGTGTTAAGAATGGCTTCCTAAAATCTTGCAAGTTTAAATTATTTAGAGTTATCATCCTGGTTTCTTCAGACTGTTTTCAAGATGGCGTCGTGAGATGGTTGCTCCTCATTCATCTTAAAAATTTAATTTTTTTTATTTTTAAAATGAAATGAATTTCCATTAATTGCTTGAAAGTGAATTTTCTTTCTAAAAATAGAATGATTTTTGGAATATGATATTTCCGTTTCATCACTGGTAGGTATATCATACAAATTTTTCTTTACTTTTTTATTTATTTTTTTTTTTTTCATATGGAGCAACTCTGAAGAAACTTTTTTTTTTTTTCCCTTCAAATATGAATGTGTTGAATTTGAAGTCTTTTATTGTCACCCACGTTGCATTTTCCACTATTTAATTACAGTTGCCGATACTCTCTGTAAGAATTTGGATCTTACTGTTCCAGATGTTTTGCAAAAAGGAGAACCTGATCGAATTCCTTCATGTAAGTAATCACTAGAGCTGTGACAACAGCATATTCTTTTCATTGTTTTGACTCTCGAGTATATAGCCGACACAGTTCGACAGTTAATCAACCGAGAACCACATTAGTCTATACAAAAACATATAAGATATTAACGGATACACACTCGAGAGTCAAAATAATGAAAAGAATATGCTGTTGTCTTAGACTTAGTAATCACACTTCCGCAGATTATTAAACTCTGTGCTTTCTCTATTGTTTCTGAATTGATAATTTTAATGTTGCTGTCCGTCAGTCTAGAAGACTATAGGATTGCACCTGTAGAGGTGGTTGAACAGTTTTCTGTGATTGAATAAGCTTATTTTCGATATACATTGTCGGTTGCAAACGTCACAAGTGCATCGTGTTGATGGTCTGTTGAGTTTTGTTGACTGGCCTTCCTGAATAGTCTTTTGGTCTTTGCTCATTTTGCAATGAACCTTTCCCCAGTGATCTGCGTTGGTTACCGTTGGTCTCCAGATGTTACGGACTTTAGCTTTGGCCTCCCAGCTGATAGGGTCAATATTACATGCTTTCATGTCACGTTTGCACATGTTGGCATAGCGGAGGTGAGGACGACCATATTGCTTTTGCTAGTTCACCATAGAGAATGTCTTTGGAGATTTGCCTACTGAGGGTTATTATTAGTATTTAACGACAAATTAACTCGAGTGTCGAATCAAAACAGATACTGCACTGTGATCTTGACCTGGAGCTACTTTTTCTATTTAGAAATTATTAAAACAAACTTCTTAATATACTCAGTCATGGATATGCATGCGACTACATAAGGTTGAACTTATTAAAGTTTATCTAATTTGCATATTTCTTGGAAAAATGAGCAGTCATTAATTTTTCATTTTTTTATGGTTCCCTATGAGATGATTAAATTGAATTCTATTTATGCATAGTTTCAACATTCTGCATAATTGCGTAGAATTTAAAGTAAAAACGTTCTAGCACACGGAAATATTTTTATATCTATCTATATTTATATATAAACTCCTGGTCGATGTGTGAGGAGAAAAGTCCCTACCAAACTCCTCACTGAATATTGCTGCTAAGGAGTCAACATTGAAAATAAAAAAAGTCGATCTTGGCAGGATAATTTGAATAAAACATTACTCGTGCTGTTATTTTTGCACATGCGCAAAATCAAACATTCAAAGCTCAAAGTCACTTAATTTTTAACCTGTTGTATCCATCTGGTGATAGCTCAGACGGTAATGATGCTGCAGAGATATAAATAACAACCAAAGTTTGAGCGATAAGCGTTCTTGTTTTGATTCTAGTTATATTTTTTTAATAACTTTTGAAATCATTACTATTGTTAAATGAATCGGTACTAGTGCACTTATTGATCCGTGCTGAAATAATAACGTTATTATTTAAAAAGCCATTCAGTCAGTGTTTTGTAGCTATTCTATACTTTAACCTTACAATTGAATAAAAAAACATATCATAAAACTTTAATTAAACTTGAAATACGATAAAAAAAAAAAACGTAGCACGGATCAGTAAGTGCACTAGCACCAATAAATCTTTTGCGTCCTTTTATTTATTTATTTATTTATTTGTTTATTTATTAGACTTAAAATTGACAGAGTTATTGCGTAGGGAAATGTGCACACACAGATACAGACAGACACTTTCACTTTTATAGGTATATATATATATATATATATATATATATATATATATATATATATATATATATATATATATATATAAATAAAATGGGTTAATAAATTCCAACGAAAGAAAGATGTATATTTAAATAAGGGAGTAGTCACCAACAATGTATTTTTTAACATTAAAGTGAACGTGTCTGTCTGTGTGTGTGTACATTTCCCTACGCAATAACTCTGTCAATTTTAAGTCTACAGACTCGAAATTTGATATAAAGGGTACTGAGATTTGGGAAAATCGATGTGGTCCGTTTTTGGCCAGAAATTTCGCTCTTAAGGGGTCAACGTTCAACGATTTGACCTTTGAGAACTCTACCAAACTCCTCCAACAATTTTGGGTCTAAACACTTGACATTTTAGATATTGGTTCCTTGGACATGGATTTAACTTAATAACTTGATTTGAGTCCAAAACAATAAATATTAAGTGGTCATAATAGGGGTCAAAGTTTAAAAAAATGACCTTTTTTTGTTGTTTTTTTTTTTTGTTGCTCACCTCCAAAACACCCAGGCAACGCCTGGCACCCATTGCTAGTATAATATAAAATAAAGTGTTGAAAAAATTTTTTTTAATTTTCAAAAAAACTTTTAAACCATATGGAGAAGGTATACAAAATTTTAATTCTTCGACAAGGAGTACAAATAAAACAAGAAAAACCCTTATTCCGTGGAGTTTCGAAGAATGCACTTCTTCTCATCAGAGGGAAGAGGTTTGCAAAATATACAATAAATTTTGCAGATTAATGTATTAGAAGAAACAACTAATATGAAGTTTATCACATTTGCATAAAAAGGCATTAACAGTTTATAGGGATTCAATTTGAATGGTACAGCAAGAAACAGGAAAAAGGGAGAAAGGTTCAATTGGACAGATGGTAAATTCCAGAATAGGGAAAATCTGAGGTGCATCTGTTGAAAATGTATTGGTAATCCATGGAAAAATAGAAATATGAATATAGATATGGATGTCGGTAAAATTTGGAGCTTCAACAAAAGTCGTCAAGTTGCAGAGAAGTAAATGAATATATGATCCGTCTTTAAAAAAAAAAAAAAACGGATCAAGGAAAAGGTGGCTGTTAAAATATAGATAGTGAGCTAGATTAGGAAAAGGGGTGGTGGGAGAAAAAAGAGTAAAAGGGAGGAAGAAGGGATATTAAAAAAAACGAGAGGAAAGGGGTGAGCTAGACATAGTTAGTGGGGGGGGGGGTTGAAGTAGAAAGCCTGTGTGTGTGTGTGTGTGTGTGTGTGTTATATATTACTTTTGCTTTCATGTTCCACTGTTTTTTTTTTTTTCTCATGCAGACAAAGAAAATGAAGAACCGCGTGAAAATTTAATTGCCTCAATTGCTGAACCAGTGTTTGTGGATCCTTTGCTTGTTGATGGCAACACGGAACCAAACATTTCCCTCCATTCACCACCTCATATGTCCAGTGCCATTGGCCAACAGGAACAAATTGTTGATGTTTCACCGGATACAAATGATCTAGTCGCACCGTTTCCGATCCCAGGAGAAGATGAAGTTTTTGAAGAATGGGAACCAGAGCCAGAACCATTTGATCCGTCAGTATTATATGATTTTGTTTTTACATTTTTCGCCTTGTTTTTGAATTTTTTTTGCCTTTTTTTTTTCTACTTTTTTAACTTTTCCCTATTTTTCACTTTTTTTTTTTCTCACCTTTTTCTGTTTTTCTTTTGTTTTTTGTTTTTTCTTTCTATTTTGTTTTTTCTTTCTATTTTGTTTTTCTCTTTTTTTTGTTTTTTTTTTTTCTATTTTTTTTCCTATTTTTCTCCTTTTCTTTTTTCTGTTTTTTCTTTCTTTTTTGTTTTTTCTCTCCTTTTTTCAGCTTTTTGTTTTTTCTTTCATTTTTCTGTTTTTTCTTTCTTTTTTCTTTCCTTTTTTCTCTCTTTATTCTGTGTTTTTTTTTCCTTTTTTTGCTTTTCTTTCCTTTTTTTCTGTTTTTTCTTTCCTTTTTTTTTCTGTTTTTTCCTTTTTTGTTTTTTCTTTCCTTTTTTTCTGTTTTTTTTCCTTTTCTGTTTTTTTTCTCTCCGTATTCTGTTTTTACTTTCCTATTTTATATTTTTCTCTCCCTTTTTCTAGGGTTTTTTCTCCTTTTTTTTTTTTTTTGCCATGTTTCTGTATTTTTTTTTTTTGTGGGGTCTTTCCTTCTTTTTTTTCTGTTTTTTTCTTTCCTCTTTTTGTCATAGGTCAAAAATAAAGACCATTCTGATTTTTATAATATAAAACTTATCGATTGTGAATTTGTTTAAAATAATGTTATTTACTTTAATGTAAAATAAATTTACCTTTTTTTTTTACTTCAAACGCACAAACAAGGTGTATTGCCACTTTGAACGTAAAGTGCTACTATTTGGGATGGTGTCTAATTGAAAAATGAGGGGAGTTGAGCAGCGAGATATCTGTTCACATTACAGTGAAATTTCTGCAGATAAGTGCAGATTATGGAAACAAGAAGCGAAGGGAATTCCAAAGTTTATAATTTTTTTCTTTTCTTTTTTTTTGTAGATATCACTTTATTCGTTCATTACCACCCCTCACAGATGAGTTACGAGCTCGGGCACCAGCTTTGCCCTTAAAAACACGAAGTTCACCTGAATTTTCTCTTGTCCTAGACCTGGTAAGTATCATTATATCCCTCATTCTTCTTGATACGCAAAATTATAATTTACGTGATCACATTCAGAGAAACGTGAAATGCCGCATGTTTTTAAAATATATAATTATCCACTGACACATGTTTCGTCATCTACGACTCATGAGAGTGGCTGAATTTATCAAGATTCAAAATCGGGACCCCACGGTAATGAGCCTAAACTCTTAACTCGCTCGTCCATCTCGCATGACTGTTTGGATATATCGCAATTTATTTATGTATTTATTTATATAGATATATCGCGATTTATTTATTTATATATATATATATATATATATATATATATATATATATATATATATATATATATAATCTCAGTAAAATAAAAAAAATGATAATATAAAAATAGAGGTATACAGATTTATTAATTTATTCAATAAGGATGATACATCAATTAGGGATGTAGGATAAGTAAAACTCTTTATACCATGGTATTTCGAAGCCTAATGCTTCTCATCAGAACAGTAGAGAAGATGCTAGTTAACATAATAGGAATGCGACGTTCAGCGATAGTTACATTAAGAGCGAAATAATTGTGCAGTGAGAGATAAAATATTGAATGTTTGGAGAGGGAATGAGAGAAGTAAAGTGATCTCTGTGATATAGGAGGAATAGCTATATTCCTTCTATATCACAGAGGTCACTTTAGTCTAAATAATTATATTTATAGCTAGTTGTGTCAACCCAGCGTTGCTCGGGATGCAATGAAGTTATTTTAGTTTTTAATTTTTATTTGTTTGCATATTTTTTTTAAACTTGTACAGAAAAATAAATAAAAATTTAGTTGTAGGAAAGACTGCTATATGATTGCAATTAATTTTTATTTGTTTGCATATAAGGCCGGCACCGCACAATGAATGTAATTAAAATAAGGGCGTAAAACTGTTATATAAAATTGACTTCAAGTCTGTTTAATATAATGATGTTTAAAATGTGCTGTATATATGGAATAAAAGGCGGTGGATCATTAATATCAAATTGATATCTGAAGTTTTATTCCCATTTGCAAGAATGCATTTTTTATTTGCTAATATTCTTGTTGCGATGCTGACTTGAATCTTTCATTAAATTTGTTTGTGTTAAATCACTCAACAATATAAGTAAAAATACATTTAATTCCATTTTCGCTAGTTTATACACTACGCTTTCATATAAAGATAAAATGACCACTGTAATGTTAGCGATATATTAATACTAGCGGGGGGGTACCCGGCGATGCCCGGGTGTCTTGAGGTAAATCAAAAGTGGGGGGGAGGGGGTAAATAATAATAAAAAAAAAAGTTTTGGTAGGTGAGTATGAGGATGAACCCGTACCCTTGAGTTGGAAATTAATGTGTGAAAAAAAAAAATAGGCGAGGTTTGAATTTATTTATTTTACTATAAAAACAGGCGTGCGCAATAAAAGTTAACTCTGCTGCTTCCATTTGACCTAATTAAGAAGGTCAGATAGAAGTCACGCAGCGTTTGGGTTTGTTTACCCAAATTTAACTGTTTTTTCCCCCCAACAGATGGGAGGGGAACGTAGCTCCCAATTGTCCAGATTGAATAGCAATTGTATGATATACAAGATTGATCAAAGCTGATTGCTTCTGGACGTTTCCCGACATGATGCCGAGAAAGCTTACTTAGCTTTGAATTAGTTTCGCTTTTTATACGAAAAAGCCCAATCAACACGCGAGAAGCCAAAATAGCAATAATTTCGTAAAAGTCGATGTAAATAAATCTAGACGCGACGCACTTTCCCAAATCCTAGATATTATTATCTAGGACCTATATAAACAGTTGTAAGTGATCGTAACGAACCTGGGAGCGTGTGCGAGAAAAGCCTTTTGAAGACATACACAAAATGGGCACACACATTTTGCCTTTTATATATATACTAGCGAGGAGTACCCGGCGTTGCCCGGGTGTTTTTCGGGGTATGTGAAAAAAACCCGAAAATGTGAAAAAGAAAAAAAAACAGGTGCCCGTGAAAAAAAAAACGAAGCCTTCATGATGCGCAGTTGGAAAATAGTAAAGTGTTAAAAAAAAAACAGGCGCGCGTTTTTGATTGACGTGACGGCGATAGGTATTCAGCAGTTAGCATTTTGTGCAGGACAGTTTTGAATGAGGTGAATAAATCGGTTTGTTTGTTTTTAAAAACCCCGCTCCCTGTTTATTAGGAGGAGCGAAATCAAACTACAGTCTGATATGACGAAGTCGACATTGAACAAACGCTACTTAGCTCTTTTGAGACAACTGGCTTTCGGCCTGTGATTAGAGTTGAGTTTCGCTTCTTTTATACCGAAAACCGAATGTAATGCGTGCCGATGCGGGAAATGTTGAATAATTAACGTTTGAAAGTCAATAAAATTAAATAGACAGGCGAGCTCCGTGGGTAACTCTGAGATATTACAATTTATAGATGATATAAAAAGTTTTAAGAAGTTGTGAACCGAGCAAGCGCTTCTTTGAAAGAAGCCTTTTGTGGACATCGAGGAAAAGCGTACATACATACATACATACATACATACATTTTCGCTTTTATATATATATAGACTAGCAGGGGGTACCCGGCGATGCCCGGGTGTCTTGAGGTAAATCAAAACTCCGGGGGGGGGGGGGGGGGTTAAATAATTAAAAAAAAATGTTTTGGTAGGTGAGTGTATGAGGATCGAACCCGTACCCTTGAGTTGAAAATTAATGTGGGAAAAAAAAAACTGTGTGACGTTAGCCATTGGGCCACGGCGACATACAACGTAGACGTGTTTGAATTTATTTATTTTACTATAAAAACAGGCGTGCGCAATAAAAGTTAACTTTGCTGCTTACATTTGACCTAATTAAGAAGGTCAAATAGAAGTTACGCAGCGTTTGGGTTTGTTTACCCAAATTTAACTGTTTCTTCCCCCTAACAGATGTTCGGGAGGGGAAAGCAGCTCTCCAATTGTCCAGATTGAATAGCAACTGTCTGAATTGATCAAAGCTGATTGCTTCTGGACGTTTTTCCCGGTGCAATGCCGCGAACACATCCGTTTGAGTTTTTCACATTATTTATTCTAAAAAGCCCAATCAACACGCGAGAAGCCAAAATAGCAATAATTTTGTAAAAATCGACGTAAATAAATCTATACGCTACGCGGTTTCCTAATTCCTAGATATTATTATATAGGAGCTATATAAACAGTTTTCAGCGATAGTAACGAACCCGGGACCGTGTGCGAGAAAAGCCTTTGCCAGACATACACGAAATGGTCACACACATTTTGCCTTTTATATATATAGATATTATTGATTATTATTGTTTTTTAAATTAACATAGGATAAACCATATAAATGCATATAAGGCCGCCCGCACAATGAATGTAATTAAAATAGACAAAAAAATAATTAAAAAGAAATTAATAATAATGTTCAGCAAAATAACAGCAGATAAAAATGAAGAAAAATTAAATTAAACACTGAAGTAAGAAAAATACATAAATTAATTTCTACACGGTTCACACAAGCTTGAAAAGTCCTTGAATTGTGACTTTTGCTTTGAAAAGGCCTTATTTCTATTATGAATGGAAGACAACCAAATCCCAAAGATGATCTTCTACGGGGAACTGGAAAATGGAACTTGCAAGGTCGGAACTCAGAAGCTTCACTATAAAGCAGTACTTGAAGGCGATGAACCTGTGGGAGTGACAAATCAAAGAAATGAGCATTTGGCAGAACAGTCTCCACAAAGGGGAGGAAGAAATAGAAAGATTGGCGAAGCCTTAGAGCTGAGATACTATCGACGACACAAATCTGGCACCCACGTATACGTTGCCTGTGACCGGACATTTCACACGGAAAGAGGACTACGGCAACACTGAGGGATAAAGCACCAAGGACCTGACTAGTCATCGTCAAGACTGATGGACTGCATGATGATGATAATGATTTCTATTATTACCTTGAAAATGTCTTTGATAAACTTTGAACAGTTCTTGAAAATGGACATTGAAAATCTGTACGTATAAATTTTCCTTCCATTTACGTTTGTTTCTATTGAAAATAGTTTCTGTTTGCTATCGCAATGGAATCGGCCATTTTTATTCTTGCTTAAAGTTCAAATCCTCGGATCGTGATGATGACTTTCTATTTTTATTCCAGGATGAAACGCTGGTCCATTGCAGCCTGACTGAACTCGAAGATGCAGCATTTACCTTCCCAGTTCTTTTTCAGGACATTACTTATCAGGTAAGTGTTGACATAATCAAAATCAGAAAAAAGTGGAACCTTTTTAATATATTGGAATTGGAAAAAATTCCTGCCTATTTTCCAATACCAAAACTCCCCAGATATCTCAGAATTAAGTGAAACCGACCTACACTCCTTAATCCCCTCCAACTACTTTAACATGACAGGATACCTCCTTCTCTGCTGTAAGCACTTGGATGGATATATGCACAGGCTTGGAGTCTATATTCGTAGCACCCTCACTTTAACTAGAGAGCAACGTCTTGAATCGGATGATCAGATTTTTATGTGCTTTCGACTAGCCTTTCATCACTGCATTAGTTATATTTTCTCTACCGTTTTCTCTCAAGTCAGGGCTAAACCCTAATTGATTATGTCTGATAGTATAGATGCAGCACTCTCCTTAGATAGTAATGCACAAATACATGTGTTTGATGGCTTTAATGTCCATTATAAAAATTGGTTTTGTTTCTCAGGTTCCACAGATAAAGCTGGATGTTCTACTTATAGATCTCTATAGCCCATTCCCTCACACAGCGAGTCATGTTCCCGAGCTGTCTCCCAGCTTCACTTGTACACCTATTCCTCAGCACAATATTCGAGGATTATGTGAATAATCCGCACAGTCCACTTGGAAACGCAGACCACCTAGATTCTCTTAAGCAAAATGCAGGATCGGATTTTGCTTGCAAAAGTATTAAATGAAACTACAAGTAAGTCATATATCTTACTTGGTAGTGAAGCAGAGGGAATATGGTGAAGAAAAAGGTGATTTTAAGTGAATGGATAGTCTGGTGAAGGGTAAAATATCCAATAACAGTAAAATCCAAAAATCAAAATACAAAAAAGTTGGTTAAATTTCCATTTCCACAAGTAAAATCCAAGGGATTTGTGTAATTGAAAGATGGTCCAAAGTAATCCAAAAGGCAGAAATCCGTGGAATAATTCACAAATAGGTACAAGGAAAAGGGAATGAGTTCAAAAAGAAAAGATGTGTGCAGAAAAAAGAATTTAAAACAACTGTCAAGGCTGGGCTGATTTTGGAAGAATATGTATATATATATATATAATCTTTAAAAATAACGCTTTAATAAGGATAAGGGACATTTCAACCCATATCATCCATCCCTAATACCAACACCCTCAGATTTTTTTTTTATGAACATCTCATAATATTTTGGTAAAAACCAAGAGAAATCTGCATTTTCAGCATTATTTGAATGAGGGAACTCATTTTTTTTCAGAGGATTGGTTTCTGTCCATGAATAAGAAATTTCTGCATTATGACAACCGGACGTTTTAGAAGATTTGCAATTTTGGAGCTAAAAATAATTCTCTTGGGCTTAAATTGCACTCAAATATGTTTTCAAGGATGAGGAATCCAAAAATCATAGTTGGAAAGGCACCAAATTAAACGAAAGACCTCTTTTTGACCAATTCATGTGCCACTGCAGCATTTTTTAAGAGGTCGTTCGGCCCTCCAAAGCAAAGCAATAAAACGGATAACTGTGGTGCTTTTCCTGAAACAACCTTTTACGATTTTTTTAAATAACATAGGATGAAACTTTTATAAAATCAAAAAATATCTCTTGGCGCTACCATTATTCTGGTGTATTTAAACCCCAAAATTTGGTATTTTTTGGTTTAAGTAAGAAAATTGCAAGATTTGCAAAAGACCAGTATGATCTTGAGTTGTAGAACAAACCCACAGAAAGCTTTGCTGAAAACATACTTCAAAAGAATGTTAAGTGAGAGCTTGCAGACCAGCAAATCTGCTCCTAATTCAGGGTTTCCTACTGTGGTGGGGCAAGGGACCCCCACCTCAGCCGGAAAATTTTGGTCTAACTTTTAAAATAGCTTTTAAAAGACTCCAAACAAATTTAAACGGTGTAAATAACTGAAAAACATAATTTCATAACAACATACTGAATTTTCGAGACTATGACAATTTTAAATGCCTTGTAAATCTATATATGTTTTATTTATCCTTTATTAAGTTGATGGGATTTCTCCCTGGATTAAAGAGCATGAAAAAGGGAGATAATAATCAATAATTTCCCCCACTCTTTATCTGTGCCAAAACCTAAACGTAGATTCCATGAACAAAGCTTCTTTCTTAGAACTGCACGCCTGTGGAACTCTGTCCCATTTTTCTGCTTTTCAGCTGATTACAATATGGACGTCTTCAAGTCCATCATAAACAAGTTCTTGATGAGCGATCCCCTAAATAATCCAATTTGCCAAATTTCTATTACTAACGATTACTACGACATTTTCCCATTGACTACTGTACGCCCATTAATCCTTATCCTTGAGTGGCCTACAGGTCTTGATAAATGGTAACTCCTCCTATGTAAAAAGAAAAAAATGTCACTATAATGTCCATACCAACTAATGCATCAATCAAGTAAGTTATGAAGTAAGTTGTTATTCAGATAATCTATATATAAAAGTGAACATGTCTGTGTGTGTACATTTCCCTATGCAATAACTATCAATTTTCAGTCTACAGACTCAAAATTTGATGTACAGGGTACTGAGATTTGGGAAAATCTTTGTAATCGGTTTTCGGACAGAAATTTGGCTGTTAAGGGGGTCAAAGTTCAACGATTTGGCCTTTGAGAACTCTATCAAACTCCTCTGACAATTTTGGGTATACACACTTGAAATTTTAGATATAGGTGCCTTGGACATGGATCTAACTTAATAACTTGATTTGAGCCCAAAACAATAAATGTTAAGGGGTTATGATAGGGGTCAAAGTTAAAAAAAATTGACCGCTTTTTTTTTTTTTTTAAGCTCAATATACACCTTCAAACACCCGGGCAACGCCGGGCTGAAATGCTAGTCTCAAATAAATACAACATTTTACTGAAAGTACAAATCCTCTACACTCTCCTGTGGTTGTAATAATGGTGAAAAGCTGTTGTTGCAGCAGATATAATTACATATGGCAGACCCTATACATTTTTTTTTGAAAGTAAAACTATTTTTCAAATTAAATTTGTTTAATGCCTGAAATAAAAAAATTTTTTTTTTTCTAATTTTATCTTTTAGGTTTTTGTGCGAACAAGACCTTTCTTTCGGGAATTCTTAGAGAGAGTATCTCAAGTCTTTGAAGTAATCCTCTTCACGGCATCCAAGAAAGTGTATGCTGACAAGCTCATGAATTTACTGGACCCGCAAAAAAAACTTATTAGGTATGGCACTCTTTTTTCTTTTCTTTTTTTTTTTTTTATAACACAAAGGGAACATTCACCAGCAAAATATGTCGAGTAGACCAAATGAATTACTGGGAGAGGCTGAAGGAGCTGCAACTGTTATTCACTACAACACTGTAGAGAATGATATATTATCATGTTAAGAATGACTTTTGAAACAATAGCGTTATTTCAGCACGGTACCAAAAGTACATAAGTACCATTTTTTTTCAGAATAACAGAATATTTTAAAACTGGTAAACATTAATCAGAAGTAACTTTTCTAGGGCATTCAGCGTCAAGCCCAAATATCAACTGACGTGATATTGTAAACAAACACAGACAGAACTTGATAAATGCTGTACAACCGTTTATCTGTTTAGTTTTGACTTATTACTAGGGTATTACAACAGCATATTCTTTTCCTTGTTTTCATTCTTAGGTATATATCCATTGATATCTTATATGCTTTTATATAGAGTGATGTGATTATCGGTTGAGTAATTGTGTCTGTGTCAGATATATACTCGAGAGTCAAAACAAGCGAAGTAAAAAAAACAAAAAAAAACAGAAAAACAAACGTTACGTGAAAAATGGCTTAAATAACACTGGTTCAATATTTAAATTTAAAAAATGGAAGAAAAAAAAAGAAAGACATCTCACACCACGATTTGAACCCAAAACATTTAGATAATGACCCAACGTGCTAACCAACTGAGCAAACACGACGTACATGAAATTTAGTCATTTCTTCAACTATTTAAACTAAATGAGGTCATGACGTCTTCTGACGCATGTGTAGAACTGGTTTTTGTTGACCCCCCTCTGTAGAAAATTGTCGATTTCGGGGTGAAAAAATTAATTTTCGGGCAAAGGATGGAGCTTGAATATGATACCGAGTTTGTGGATTTTTGTTCTGTCTGTCAAAAGTTTTTAGCAGACACACAAACATACATAC
This sequence comes from Euprymna scolopes, assembly GCF_053919585.1. Classification (NCBI taxonomy): domain Eukaryota; kingdom Metazoa; phylum Mollusca; class Cephalopoda; order Sepiida; family Sepiolidae; genus Euprymna; species Euprymna scolopes. Next base: position 105,633,375 of record NC_136504.1, read on the forward strand.
ATACATTTTCGCTTTTATATATATATATATATATATATATATATATATATATATATATATAGACTGGGGGGGGGGGTAACCGGCGTTGTCCGGGTGTTTAGAGATGTATGTGTAGGGGAAGGGGGGGGGTCAAAACAAAAGAATAAGCGAAGTAAGAACTCTGTTTAAATATTATATTTATACACACATATATATATATATATATATATATATATGTGTGTGTGTGTGTGTGTTTAAATATTATATATATATATATATATATATATAAAACAATGTTAAAACTTTTAAAAAAATCGTTGACCAGGTGTTTGGGGGGGGGGGCTTAAAAAAAAAAAGCAGTTTTGGTAAGTAGGATCGAACCCGAAGCTTTGAGGCGAAGGTGGAAAAAAAAAGTGTGCAAAAAACCTGACACGTTACCCGCTTGGCCAACAAAGAGCAACTGAAACACGTTTGAATGTTTTTGACCTCATTAATGAGGTCAAATAGAAGTCCCGGACTTAACTTTTGCTGCGGGGCAGCTTTTGTTTACCCAACTTTGGCTGGTTGTTTCCCCAAGATGTTGGGAGGTGGGGGGGACCAGCTCCCTATAAAAAAGGAATTATCCAGATTGAATAGCAATTGTCTGATATAAGGAGTTTGACCCCCACATTGATCAAAGCTGATTGCTACTGGACGTCCCCCCCCCTGTCTGACCAACTTGTCTTCAAAGTACAGGTGTATGCATGGTTCAACAAGTAAATGAGTTTGTTTATGTCTGTGCATCCGTTACATGCTAACTTCTGTTACGTGTGAGTTTCATGATTAAAAATCTTATTTATTGCATAAAAAAAATTCTGGCGGTTAAAATTAAATTAAAATTTTAAAATTTATTGGTTAAATATTTTCTCTCTCACACACACACACACACACACGCACATCTACTGTTTGAGATATATAGGATTGAATACTGTTGCTACATCTGGGTAGGAGCTGCTCAGAGCATGCAATCCTGCCGTGAAAAAGTTCAAAACAGACTTCGTAATCTAGTAGGCAATCATTGCAGCCACTCTGTGCCATTTTGTGCCATTCTGTGACCTTCCACTCGGAAGAATTACAGTTTGAAAAAAAAAAATGGTGAAAGACATGATGAGTTTTGCATTACTTTCGTCACACTAGCAAAACAGATAAATAAAAACAAAGTCACAAATAAAGGTAAACAGTTTTTTCTTAAAAACGAAATTTGGGAGAATCAAATAAGAAAATACCTCAATATAAAAATGAATGGACAGACCGTAAAATTATTATTTGGTAATAAATGAACAAACTTGGAAAAATAGGTTTTTCACCGTCGACAAACACAGCAAAAAATTAACCCTTTACCTCCAAATTGTACTTTCAAGCCGCTTGTCAGCCTAACTGGTCTTCAAAGTACATGAGGAATTTGTTTATGTTCATGCGTCATTTGCACGCTAACTTCCATCACGTGTGAGTTTCATGATTAAAAAATTTATTGCATAAAAACAAATTCTAGCGGTAAAACAGTAAGGGGCTTAATAAAACAATATACTCTTGTTTTTTTTTTTTTGTTGTTGTTTTTTTTTTTTTGTTTTTTTTCGAAAGCTATTTTAAAAAAACATCTGACGAAATTCGGATGTTTATACGTTCAAGTCTCAACATAAAATTTAGTGCATATTTAGAATTATACTTATTTAAAAAATAAATCCAGATAATTCTTTATGATGTAGGTACTTGTAACGGAACAAAGATGTCATATTCCAAAAATCATGTCAGTTACAATCAGCAGTGGTTCAGTTGTATCCAGATGGAGACTGATAGCAAACTGACTGGAATTTTTATAATGATGTTGGAGTCTTCTGATTGTGTCCTAACATAAATAAGATCGTTCAAATTCTGGGAGTCATACCCTACATATTTAGCAAAAACATTTTAACAGTTTGGGTAGTAACTTTTCTATTTGGCTAGTAAACAAAAATATTTAGTTGTCAAACTTCTGAAACTTATAAATGCCATTTCTGATGGAAAGTTTCGGTTCCATCCATCAGAAGAACGATATGCAATAAAATTGTGTTTCAAAACTTGGAAAAAAAATGCCACAGAAACGCATGGAATGCTTTAGGTTGCCTTTGGACCATCTTGCATAAGTCAAGCATCAGTTTTTGAGTGGCATAAGAGATTCAAGGAAGGCTGGGCGTCTAAATATATACTGAATTCATATTATTATAATAGTTTTTTTTTTATGAATTGCTTTAATTTATTTTATTTGTTTTTACAGACACAGACTGTTCAGAGAACATTGCGTTTGTGTGAACGGCAACTATATTAAAGATCTTACAATTTTGGGACGTGATTTGTCGAAAACGATTATTATTGATAACTCACCACAGGCTTTTGGCTATCAAGTAAGTTGTCTATCGAATTTGAATAAAAGGGTAACGTTGGTGCATTTGTGTAGCTATTAAATTTAGTAGAAAAAAAAAAAAATAGTTCTTTTAAATTTGTGTTTTGAAAATTTAGCAGCAAAGCCGTTAGAAATGTTACGAAAGATCAGTGATTTTTTTTTTTTTTTTTTTTTTCGTTTGGCTTTAAATTTTCCAGAAATAAATCCCTTCGTCTAAGATATTAGTAATATATGCACAATTGATTAACATTTTCTTTTTTCTTTTTCCCCCACGTAAAAAATAAATGTATAAACTTATTCGTTTTAATTGCTCTTCACTTTTTTTGCTAAACTTTCGAAAGTCATGGGAGCACATTTTGACAACTATAAGGATATAAAAACTTATTCGATATGTTCAGAAAGCTTGTAAGCTCAAGTTTTTCATGGAATGTTCAAAGATGTTCAATGTGAGCGCGATTGATCACATGACACATCAAGCCAATAGTCCAATTCTTGCCTAACGTGTCCTAACATTGCATTGTCAGTAATTGCAACAGCTTCTGTTATTCTGGCCTTCAGCTCATCCACATTTCCTAGAATGGGAGATGCATAGAACAGTCTTTTCACAAATCCCCACAAAAAAAAAAAAAAAAAAAAAAAACGGTTGTGAAATCTGGAGATCTGGTAGGCCAGAGCATGAGATCGTGATCATTTTGCCCAGATCGACCAATTCATCTGTCTGGCAGTGTTGTGTTTAACCTTGAGGTTTCAGATTGGTGGCGCCCCATCCTGTTGGAAAATGAAGTCATCTGACTCTTTCTTACTCCAGCAGATATGAGGACTTGAAATGTGCCCAAGACTTTTGGAACACTCTGTACTTTATGTGCCTGGCAGTGTTCTTAGATAGGTTTTGTATACGAATGTCTTCGATAAGTATCGATAATTGAAAAAAGTCCAATCAAAGAAGGAACAGGCGATTTTGACTAATGTTAACGTCTTATACAGCCTAACGTCACAAGTGTATATAAGAAGTTTTATTACTGTACAAGCAGAAAGGCCCTGCATATAAAATCAGCAGTAGGTTCTTTGATATGATAGGGTACGTTCGAAATAAATGTTTCTGTTAAGAGCACAATTGAACCATGATACTTGATTTGTATTTTAAACTTTAATTCAAGCTTATATATAAAAATAATTTTATAAAATGAACACTAGATTCTCAACAGTGCAATGTAAACTAAGTCACTGTGAGGAGACATGCGAAGCTTCCTCATGATGCACTGCAGTGGGTCCCCAAGTAGAGTAAGTAAACAATTGATTTAATTGAAAAATAGATGATTTCACTGGTTTTGATGACAATAGAAGTATTGGAATTGTGGAACATTCATTTAATCCTGGGCAACATCAGGTCTCCTTGATCATATAAATAGCAATGTTAATTTTTAAAGAAATTTAAATCTTTCTTTCTTTTTCTTTTTTTCTTTATTTCTTTTTAGCTTGACAATGGCATTCCTATTGAAAGTTGGTTCATGGAACGAACGGATCAAGAGCTTTGGAAACTTTTGCCTTTTCTAGAAAGTCTAGTGGCAATTGTAAGTTGAAACAATATTTTTTTTTTTTTTCACTCTTTTTCCCTTCAAACAAGGTATCTTGTCGCTTGGAACATAAGGGTCTACTAGTTGAGATTGCGTTTACTGTAATGTTGTGACCCTTTGCGCTGTGATCATAGCGTAGTATCTGTTAACTGTGGCAAGCAGGGCCAAGGGTCAAAACATTATTATTATTGATTCGAGTGACGGCAGGTCACTGTATCAATTATTATGATTAGAAAAAAAAAAAACAATTAAAAAAAGTGATTGACTAGAAATAATAATAATAATAATAATGATAATTGATTGATTGATTGATTCATTCATTCATTCATTCATTCATCCATTCATTAGAGCGAGTGTGTGGCGCTGAACCGATGATTATGATTGGAAAAATAAACAATTAGATTGGTAAAAAGCGATTGACTAGAAATAATAATAATATCGCTACAAAGGAATGTGAAACTAGAAAATAGATGTAAACATTATTTTTGGTTTGAATAAACAAATAACTAGATTGAGGTTACATCAGCTGTTGGTCTGAGACACGTAATGAGATATAGATTTGGGGAGATTCTAGTCAGTCGTTAGCTGGACATCAAAGAGAACGGATTACTCAAAAGGAGGAGTTGGTCTCTCCATGACGTGGGGAGCGGCGTTATCTCCAGCAGCCAAGATGTAAAGACATTGCAGTTTGAAGATATCAGTTGAAATCATGAAAATAAATGTTCGTAAATAATCCAGGTATGTGCTGTGTTATTTGCATCTGCTAAAAAGAACTGTTTGTCTACAACTGTTTCGATACGTCCACGTCAATCGTTTCCGGTTAGAACTGTTGCATAAATGTTAAAATATACACACAACGAGGATCAACTAAATGATACGACGTATATACATGCATGCATTTACACGTACACAGATAAAATATAAAACCCAACTATTCAACATGTACATCATTACATGGCTGAGCAGTACTTTAAAATGGATATTGGAAATTTATACGAACCCTGTGTAGAGATTACTAATTATGATCATCATTACTGCATTCACCCCTGTGGCGGTTGGCTCGGCTGTTTCCAACACGTTCACCACGTTCCAAACATTACTTCTGTTTTGACTTTCTTTATCTTACCTTTACTCCTGATCTGAAATGGAACACGTACATCAAATCTGTTGCCAATGTTGCTGGAAAAATGGTGGGATCATTCTACCACTCCAGTAGATATCTCACTGCCGATGTAATTCTCTATCTGTATAAGTAGTCCTAGGATGGAGTGCTGTTGCCACATTTGGGCAGGAGCTGCTAGAAGCATCCTGTCTTGTCTTAACAGAGTTCAAAATAGACTTTGTAACCTAGTAGGGGGTGCCCTTTTCTTTTCCCTGCAACCTCTTTCCCACAGAAGAGACGTTACGAGTCAGTCTCCGCAATCAAATTGTACTTAAGTCCATTTGGCGTGTTTAAGGGAAGGTGTTGTGAAAGATTCCCCTCTCACTGACTGAAAATGAATCCAATCGCCTAATCTATTTATGCTATCAACTTGGAAAATATAATAAACAACATTTATAGACGAGAAAAATCTATTATAAAAAAAACAGAACAATAATATATATTCAAAATGAACTTGTCAAATAGAATCAGCACATTTTTCCACAAGAAAACCTATTACACACACAATTAATAAAACAGTGAAATAAAGATAAAGATTAAAAACTGAAATAAATATAATATTAGCACTTGCATCTAGAAAAGAAAAAAAAGAATTTACAAATTCACAACTTATCTGCTAAAATACGTCCTTCGTGACTCCAAATAAGAATTGATTTTGCTTGAAATAAACTTTAGCGTTTCCTTTTTGAAAAGAAAATGGTCATCATGTGATATAGCTCGCTACTTGGACAAGCATGTTCTTTTATAAGTAGTAACGTGTGGAAGGAGGGGGAGGTGTAAGAGAACAGCATTTTCAGAATCTATTTATGCTCTATTTAAAATGAACTTGCCAGGTAGAATCGGCACACTTTTGGACGAGAAAACCTAATACACAATTAATAAAACAATGAAATAAAGATAAGATTAGCACTTGCGTCTAGAAAAGGAAATTTTACCAAATTTTCACTACTAATGATTACTACGCTATTGTTCCAATGACTCCCGTACACTCATTAACCCTTATCCTCGAGTGGCCCCTCAGCCTTGATAAGTGGTGACTCCTTTAATAAATGAAATATGTGAAAGGAGTGTAGAGGACCCATTGACCTGCATTCTCACGAGAACAGCAAAATCTGAAAAGATTTTTTTTTTTTTTTTTTTTTAATCCTTTCAACTCTACACAGACGATATATCAGCCATAGCAACATAGCTAAAAAGATGACACAGCAAATATTTTGGCCTTCTAATAATACGTTATCAAATTATTTTGCTAAGTGCCTATTGTATTTTTCACTAATTATTGCTAAATTGTGTCATGGTCCAAATGATTAAAGTGGGTAAATCACCTCCTCCTAAAGAGAGCAGTCTAGATTAAGACAAAAGTTTACATAAATTCCCTCAAAGCAGATATTTCACTTTGCTCCTAAACAGTTTCTCAGTAAAATTTTCTTAACTCAGACTAAAGTCAGGTGATGGGTGATATACAAAAAAAAAAAACTGTTCGGAAACAAAAATTTAAAACCTGCATGACATTATTAAGTTCCCTTTTAAAAATCTAATCCCATTTTTATAATGGGTATAAAAACTGTGATTTATTCTTTTTTAATAATTTTTTTCAGTTCCTGTCCAGAATTTTCTCATATTAAAAAAAAAAAAATTCTATAATGTATGTGCCCCTGATGGAAAGAAAATATCATATTCTAAAAATCACGTTTATTGATCAAGTAGCTGTATTTATATAAAGAAAATAATTTTTGAGTGAATTTGATTTTTACCAATGCGCTCTCTCCCTCTGTTAAGAATGTTTTTTTGAAATCTTGCGAGTTTAAATTATTTCAATTCTTTCTCTTTGTTCTTTTAGCATATTTTCAAATTGGCACTATGAGACAGTCGCTCCTCAGTTATAAAAATAAAATTTGATTTTCTTATCTATTATATAAATCTCACCTGTCTGTTTAAACGTATGTATGTATGTATATTTATATGTCTGCCTAAAACTTTCGACAGAAGCAACAGATTTTCATGAGATCAGTATCATTTTGAAGCTCAACCCTTTGGACAACAAATATCGAAAAATTGGCTAAAAACATTAATTCCTTCACCTTCAACAGGGAGGGGGTTGCTTTTTTCGCCAATATTTTCGAAAGTTATCCTCTCTTATTGATTGACTAGCCTTAATTTAAACCTTCACCACTTCTGGTTTGGCAAAGACGTCACATGTCTTTTTTTTTTTTTTTTTTTTTTTTTTTTTGCTTCTCACGTTCTTTTCCCCTTCATGGTACGGGTTCAAGCCTGCCTGCCAACTACTACTTTTTTTTCTGCTCAACACACATCTCCAAACACCTGGGCAATACCGGGCACCGAGGTTAGTTTAAAAATAAAACTACTTGATCAATTTACATAATTTTTGGAACATCATACAGACTTTTCTTTTTTTTTTTATTGGGGGGGGGGGGGTCTGGACAAGCTCCGATTAATAATTTGGGTACTTGTGCAGAATTTGAATCAAATGTAACTAACTGGCCACTCAGCTTTCCTCAGAACATGCCGTCAACTCAGTTTTATATATGGTTTAAGGTGGAAACAAGGATCATTTTCAAGTTTCTGTCTTCACATAAACTTGAAAAGATAATTGTCGAGAAGCTCTTGACCGGTTTCGTTGATTTTTTTTTTTTTTTTTTTTCCCCCCTGTATTTTCCTCAAAGATCGTCTGCATTTATCAGCATCTTACGTCAGATTACAGTTCAACCCGAATGCATGACATCAAGCTCCGAGCAAAGCCAAGCAGATGGTTAGTTACATCTTGTTCAAATTCTGCACAAGTATTTGTATTATTTGAACAACTATTCTCGTTAAAGTTCTGAATTTTTTAGATGAGGACTATTGGTACTATCTGATCACTAGGGCTGTGACAACAGCATATTCTTTTGTTTTGACTCTTGATGGTTGGTTGGGTTTTTCTTTTTCTTTTTTTTTTTTATATGGAGGTCACCACTTATCAAGGCCTGGAAGCCACTCGGGGATAAGGGTTATTGCGTGTATAGTAATCAATGGGATAGTATCATAGTAATCGTTAGTAATGGGGGTTTTGATAGAGTGTCTTACTTAAGGGGACGATTCTTCAGGAACTTGTTTATGTTGGGCTTGGAGACATCCAAGTTGTAGTCAGGTGGGAAACAGGCAAACGGAAGAGAGTTCCACAGGCGTGCACTTCTAAGAAAGAAGCTTTGCTCATGGTTGTTTTTGTTTTATGGCATATCAACCCTTTCCAGGTTATTTAATGCCGAATGCAGTGATTTTGAAGAACAATTTTTTAATAGAATATATTTGTTGTTTTCAAGTCAGTTTCGGGTTTGTATTACTGTACACACAGATTCGAAAAAGTTGTCAAAAAACAAATACATAACAAATAAATGTTATCAAAGGCAAGATAAGTTACTTTTCTACCTAACTGGATATATTTTTTGTGTTTTTATTCAATGTAACATATTTATTCAGCTCGAAAAACATACAGTGTTTACCGATGTATTCGAAAATTCAAGATGGCGTCTGATTCTCTCTTTAACACCGTAAGTTTGGGAAAAGGTGTTATAAATAAAAAACCGGATAAAATACTGTTAAAAACTCGCTCAATATATGTTACCGTGACATAGGTTGGCATATATTCGGCGGGTTTTTAATAGTATTTTGTATAGTTTTTTATTTATAACACCTTTTCCCAAACTTACAGTGTTAAAGAGGGTGTGAGACGTTTTTTGACAACTTTTTCGAATCTATGTGTACAGTAATACAAACCCTCAGTTTCTATTCAACCCATAGTTGGGACCCTAACAAGTACTACCACTCCAGGTCAGAGTGGACCTGGGAGCAATGGCAATTAAAGGGTGGCTCCACACTCCCCAAAGCCCACAAGCTGGGGCCTCACCATCGGATATAGTTTAAGGTCATATCCAGGACCTTTGACTCTTGAGTATATATCCGTTAATATCTCATGTTTTTATATAGACTGATGTGGCTCTTGGTTGATTGACTGTGTCTTACTGTGTCGGATATATACTTGAGATTTAAAAGAATGAAAAGAATATTCTGTTGTCACAGCCCTAATGATCACATATGAAAAAGAAAAGGGAACGCACTTTCCTTTGTGGAATGAGATCAAAATAATTGACATGGATGCAAGGTGGGGGCTCAGACAACTAAAGGAGGCAGCACATATGCAAAAAAAAAAAAAAAAAAAAAATTACGAAGCAGACCAAGCCTAGAGATTAGCAGCATTTTAAAACCTCTAATTGTCGGGAAAACAAACATTGTGCATCCTTAAAATTTTGGCGATGAAAGAGAGATATTCTTTTTTTTTTTTTTTTTCTTTTTTTTTTACACAGGCATCACCACATTATCAAGGCCAATAGGCCACTCAAGGATAAGGGTTAAATAGTGTACAGTAGAAATTGGACAATATAGTAATCATTAGTAATGAAAATTCGGTAAATTTGATAACTTATATGGAACGGCTCATCAAGAACTCATTTATGTTAGACTTGAAGACAACCATATTGTAGTCAGCCGGAAAGCAGGAAAATGGAAGACAATTCCACAGGCGTGCAGTTCTAAGAAAGAAACTTTGTTCATGGAATCTACGTTTAGGTTTAGGCACAGATAAAGAGTGGGGAGAATTATTGATAGTATTTTCAGCTAGACGAGTGTTTCTTGTGAATCTTTATTAGAGTTGCTTCCCTTTATCAACCAAATTTTTCACAAATTCGAAACTAAAACCATAAAATAGATACTAACTCAAAAGAATACAAAAATATCTACGGAGCCAGTTTTCTCCTTTCTTTTCCAAGCAACAATTAACATGCCTGAGGATGGTCAAAGGCTGATCCGACCGAAACATTGCACAAATAACCCTCAAGGTGAGAACAATAGTCCAATCAATACAAGTTATGGTACTTGTACAGTTTAATCAAGACATTAAAAAATAAAAATATAGGAAAAAAGGTTATATTGTACGTATCCGTTTTGGACTGAAGTTCTCTAAAAAGAATTTAACTTAATTTGATTAAGTTTTTTTTTTTTTTTTTTTTTTTTTTTTTTTTTTTTTTTACAGCGGAAAAGCATGTTTTTATATGACAGCAGGCTCAAGGTAGCTATAGGGAGATAACACGGTCTAACATGCCGACTACCACCCACCCCCACCCCCCCATATTAAATCATAGCTTTTCTTCCTACAAACTGAAACATGGCTGGCTTTTAATCCGTATCATAGCAAATTGTTTTTTCTCTGTAAAAAAAACAAAAAAACTACTTAATCAAATTAAATTAATTTTTTTTTTTTTTTTTTTTTTTTTGAGAATATTCCATAATGGATACGTACAATATAATAATTTTTTTTTTTTAATATTTTCATTTTTTAATGACTTGATTAAATTGTACAAGTACCCAAGTAATAAGAACAATCAGCCCTCATCTGAAAAATTCAGAACTGTAAAATTCATTAATATAAACTATGCTCATGTTAGATTTTATTGATTTTATTTTATTTTTTTTTATTTATGTATTTTATTTTATTTTTTTATTTATTTTTTTTTTTTTACAGAATGAGGATGTGCGACCCCACATTCGACAGAGGTTTCGTTTATACCAAATGTTGCCGCCTTAATAATAAAAAGATATTTAAAGGAAACAAGGAAAATAACTCTGCAGTGTCCTATAGAGATATTATGTACTTGGTTGCTTGCAGTTTGTTTTCTAGTAAAAACTGGAAAGCTCTTTTTCTTTTTCTTTTTTTTTTTTAAAGAAAAGGCTCATGGTCCCTCACACTTTAACAATCATCACCACCACCACCACCCCCACCACCATATTTACACCAGCGGGGCCATCGTAGGGCACATTCCTTTTAAACAGCTAAAAAAAAAAAAAAATATGAAAATCTAAAACCTATACGAAAAAAAATAAAAATAAACCAACTATATATCCGTTTTTAATTATTTTATCAAAGAAAATATGAAACTACTTTATATAAAGACATTTAAAATCTCGTGTGAATTGGTCAGCATGCATAAAGAAAAAAAAAAACAAAAAAACAAACAACAAGCAAAAAAGAAAAAAAGACAAACATTATGTATAGTTTTACCGACTTCACAATCTGTCCACTGACCAAGGCCAGAGAAACAAAACAAAAACAAAAAAATATTTTTTTCTATTATTAAAAAAAGAAGAAAAGAAACTAAATGTCATAAATTATTTCAGAGCAACAACAACAACAGAAAATATTTAACCAAGTAGAAATCTGAAAGGTGGAAGAAAATCCGTTTCTGCTCGGACAAAAAATAAAAATGGTAAAATGCTATAAGGGAAGGGATATCAGAATTAAATTAATTCTGGGTTCAATCTTGGAAAAAAATAACATTGCTATATCAGCCTTGTGCTGCTTCTGTTATACTCTGAATTAGCAAAAATGATAATGCATGGTAATTGGTTTGGAGTTATGGTCACCGGGTATATATATATATATATATATATATATATATATATATATATATATATATATACTTTTTATTTGTTTTACGTAAGCATTAATATGTTGCTACACGCTCATGAACATGTTTCGGTCAGTCAGTCAGAAGTAACTAGAGACTTCTTCTGGCAACATTGCTTATACAAAATTAACTGAACGTTTGTATAAGCAATATCACCTGAAAAAGTTTCTACTTACTTGTAACTGGCTGACCGAAACATGCTCATGAACGTGTAACGACATATAAATGCTTATGTAAAACAAATAAAAAGTATATCTTGCCCTACTTTGGTTTTGAGCACTCTTGCATTAACCTCGTTGAAACTTCATTGGTTGCTTCACCTCTGAAAAATATTAACCTGGAATTATATATATATATATATATGTTTGATATAAAATTTTATTATGCCTGTATACAGACCATATTTATTTTTAAATATAATGAAGAAAAAAGAAATACAAAAGGCTAGCTAACCGGTCTTGAACTTTGTACGTCAGAGCTAATTTGAGGTTAGGATTACGATTATGAGAAAGAAGAAATATGATACAATGGAGATTATAGTGAAGGAAAGAAAGACGGGTTGTTTTTGATATCAATTGGAAAGCTTGTTCTTCTCCTTTCACATTTATAATAATTCTATTATTTAAATGTAGTTGTGGTTTGCACTACATTGGGAGAACATTGCAAAGATTTGACATTTGGGTCAAACAACATATTAAAATTTGCTGTGCAAATTAATAGCAATCAGAAGTATTGAATAATGCCTATAGCTTGTCCATCATTAAGCACCGTTCCTTTGCCTCTAATTTCAATATTGACTTATTCTCCATTTTTAGTAAGCTGCACTCACACTGTTATTTGGAGATTCTAGAAAGCATTTGCAGCAAGTCTTTGAAACTTTCTTATCAAGAAAATCTACTTGAATTTTATATGGTTTCCACTTGATTTCTATTTTTTCTTTTCCTCGCTATAATCTCAATTCCATCATATATTTTTTTTCTTAATCGTAATCCTCACCTCAATTTAGCTCTGTTGAGCGTGGTTCGAAACTGATTAGCTAACCTTTCCAATCTTTTTAGTTTTCAATTTGTCATGTTTAAAAATAAATATGATTTATGTAGCGATTCATTCATATATATATATATATATATATATATATTAAATTCCAACTGCATACATTCACTGGTTTTGGGCGGCTTTTCTTTCTTTTTTTTTATCTTAATTTTTAAATGTGGCAGGAGGGTGTAATTTTTAAGTTTTGTTGCTTCCGTTTGTTTTATTTTATTTTTTTTATTTGGCTTATTCCTATCTGTGTGTGTGTGTGTGTATATATATATATGTATATGTGTGTGTGTGTGTGTGTGTTTACGTTTGATACAAAATTTTAATATGTATGTGTATATGTATGTATGAGGTGTCTATATAAAGTCCAATATAAAGTGCGGAAATAAGTGGGGAAAAGCAAAGCAGATCAAACCAATCCAATCAACTCATATCGTGAGATATTTTTGTATGTTATCGTTATTCTCCAAATATTTCATCGTCAATGCTTGAACAAGTGTTATTTTTAAATCTATTAAAAAAAAATGTCTTCAGTGTTTCAAGGTGAAACGAAGAAAGAAAAATATTTTATGTTTGTTTTCACTTGAATGAAATGTTATGACAAGGAAATGAGTTAATTTTATTGTTTGATCTATCCGGGGGGTTTTTTTTTGTTTATACTTATTTCTACATATATACACACACACACACACATATGTTTATTTATATATATATATATATATATATATATATATATATATATATATATATATATATATATATATATATATATATATATACATACATGTGTGTGTCTGTATACATATATGTATATACGTATATACATACATATATATATATATATATATACATATATATATACATACATATATATATGTACACATATATACACACATATATGCATATATATATACATACATATATATATATATATATATACATACATGTGTGTGTGTCTGTATACATATATGTATATACGTATATACATATATATATATATACATATATATACACATACATACATATATATATGTACACATATATACACACATATATATGCATATATATACATACATATATATATATATATATATATATACATATACACACACACACACACACATATATATATATATATATATATATATATATATATATATTTGGGTCATGTGACTTTCTCGATCCTTCCAAAAATAATGTTCCCATCTTTAATCAAATTCATTATTGAAAAGGCATAGTATATTTCACCTTTCAAAAAAACCGCATATACATTCATTAAAAAAAATGTTTTTTATTTTTTTATTTTTATTTTTTTTTTTTCATAATTATAATTCTCATATCTATAATTATAATTCTTATACCAGTAACATCATAATTAAGTTGCCACATATATTTCAATCTACTCATTTAAAAAAAAAAAATCATTGTTTTACATAAAATTAGATTTATATTAAGAAGAGAAAAAAAAGAAATCAATTTAACGTCTGAAATGGAACAAATAATATAAAAAAATATTTTTTTCCTCTGAAAAAATTGACGCCATCCAAAAGTCATGCGACATCCAAAGCTGAAATATCTCACATGATTGTCATCATTTTATCTGACGTTGGTTTTTATTCGGCAATAATTTTTGTGAAAACTTGCGATCGACAAACTTTCTATTTTAAATTTACTTTTGTTTTTCATACCAACGTTAACTCATTTTTATTCGTAACTTTTCGTCATGCGTATTAACCGTCTGCCTTATCCTATACGCTTATATACCAGCTGCAACCATATACACAGTAATATCATCTCTGAAACGATCGTACATTATCCCTGGTTGTATTTTTTGTTGTGATTTCTTGGAACATGTAAATGAACCTATACTAATTTATAAATTCATTTATCGCATAGTTTATATATATATATATATATATATATATATATATATATATATATATATATAATGAGAATAATGGAAATCGTATTCCGATAAAATAGAGAAAGAAAAAAGGAACAAACCGAGTTGTGTGCATCAACGTTTCGTCTTTATATTCATCCAAAGGAAGTCTCGAAAGAAAGACGAAACGTTGATGAACACATAACTCGGTTTGTTCCTTTTTTTCTCTCTCTCTCTCTCTCTATATATATATCTATATATATATATATATATATATATATATATATATATATATATATATATATATATATAAATGGAGTTTAAGAAAGAGAATAAAATGAATTCTTTAAGAGGGAGATTTATTGGGATAATACAAAGCTCCAAAATTGTATTGAAGCTTATTTAGCAGTAAATAAAGAAGGAAAATGAAGGTATAAAAACTATATATTAATATTTATAGATTTATTCAATAAGGGTTACCATGGCATTTCGAAGCCTAATGCTTCTCATCAGAAGAGTGAAGGAAATGCTAGTTAACATAATAGGGATGCGACATCTAACGATAGTTACATTAGGAGCGAAATAAATTATTGAGGCTGTTTGGGGGAGGTATAATGATCTCTGATTTCAAAGGAATATAGTTTGTATTATATAATATAGGTAGGTATATAGCATATCTGTCGTAGTAGATTTAATATATGTGGACAGTGTGTGCGTTGAAATTCTCAGGGGGAATATAGGGTAGGTTGGTTAATTAAACATGTATATGTGTTATAGGTATGGAAGAGGTTTACATGAAATAGGGGGTTTATGCTATGTTGGTATATTTTTTAGAGGGCGTGTCTGAAATTATAACAGTGCTTAAACGAAATATATGTTATTAGGAATAGTAGTAGGGGGAGTGTACAAAGATTTTAATTGAGTAAGCTAGACAATAAACAGATAGTCGAGTAAAGAAATAAAAATACTGAGGGATATGAGGTAGATGGTTATATATATAATACAAAAATCCTATTTATTCACATTTGAAAAAAAACAAAAACATTATAAACCTGTGAGGAAGGTATACAAAATTTTAATTATCCGACAAGAGAAAAACCTTATTTTGCAGAGTTTCAAAATATGCGATTCTTCTTGTCAGAGGCAAGAGGTTTGCAAAATATATAGTAAATTTTGCAGGTTAATGCATTGAAAGAAACTACAAATATGGAATTAATCATATTTGCAAAAGAAAAAAAGTTATTTAACAGTAAAAGTGAAACCCTATGAATAAGACAGTAAAATTCAGAGCAGGATAAATCCAATATAAGTCCATTAATAATCCATTGTTAATCCATAAAGAACAGGAAAACAGAATTATAGATGTCCAGGGTAAATCAAAGCTTCCAGAAAAAAATCATATATGTATATATATCTATATCATGCATTCTCCTGGTGATTTCAATGTATGAGGTTCTTGCAACTTTGTCTATTTAACTTGAGTTGCAGATAACCTCACTACTCTTCTGACTTGGCAGTAATATCCTGGAAAATGTTGAACTCATCCTGATAATGGACTGCCCAGGTTATATGAAATCCTTTTTTCTATGACCCTTTATTCACCATTCAAATAACATTTTCAATATATGTGCTGAAAAGCAAAATACTTGTTTATTCATAGCTGAACATTTTGCTAATTGCATTTCATTTCCTCTGATGATATGAGCCATTATTGAAAATCCATGGATTAAGGAAATAAACATAATTTTTCTCTATATATTCCTTGTGTCAAACAATAAATTCTCAACTTAAATACATGTGTATATATTTTGATTTACAGAATTTAACTTCAATCATTAATCTTTAAACTTGAATTTTAACTCTGTAAATTAGGATTTACAACAATTTTTTAATCAACAACGAATACAAATTGAAAACTTTAAAATTCTCCTTTTTTTTTTTTTTTCATGGAGTTTCAAAGAATAGCTCTTATCCTCAGAGGAAAGTAATTAGCAAAATGATATTCATAGACAAGCTACAAAATTACCACATAAATTGAAAACTACACGTAATGAAAGGAGTTAGGGTTAGGGTTTGTATGAAAGATGACAGTGATTGTAATTGTCTGTATTTTTGAGATGAGGTGTTTTCGGACTGACTTCCTCATCTTCCAAGATGAGGAAGTCAGTCCGAAAATCTCAATCAATGACAGTGATGTAGAAATATGTTTTTAAGTTTTCAACTTGTATTCCTCGTTGAATGATTAATTTGGTTGTCAATTCTTTCTTCATAGTAATTGTGGAAGTGGACCTATTTTTATTGTGCGTGCATAGAAACATGGCCGCCAGTGAATTACAGTGCATAATACATGACTTAATATCTCGAAAACTACTTGTCTCTGCCAAATTTTATGAACAACAGAAAAATGAAAAAA
Organism: Euprymna scolopes; assembly: GCF_053919585.1. Classification (NCBI taxonomy): domain Eukaryota; kingdom Metazoa; phylum Mollusca; class Cephalopoda; order Sepiida; family Sepiolidae; genus Euprymna; species Euprymna scolopes. The sequence goes on from NC_136504.1 coordinate 105,650,363, forward strand.
GTTGGGTTTGTATTACTGTACACATAGATTCGAAAAAGTTGTGAGGAAACAAATATAAAATGGTGCCGGACTCTCTGTTGAACATGGTAAGTTTGGGAAATTGAGTTAAAAATAAAAAAACTATACAAAATGCTGCTAGAAACTCGCTCAATATATGATACCGTGACATAGGCTGACATATATTCGGTGGGTTTCTAACAGTATTTTATGTAGTTTTTTTATTTTTAACTCATTTTCCCAAACTTAACGTCTTCAACAGAGTCCGGCACCATTTTAAATTTTCCAATACATCGGTAAACATTGTATGTTTTTCGAGCTGAATAAACATGTTACATTAAATAAAAACACTAAAAAATTATCCCGTTAGGTAGAAAAGTAACTTATCTTGCCTTTGATATATTTTATTTGTTATATATGTGTTTTTTGACAACTTTTTTCGAATCTATGTGTATAGTAATACGAACCTCAATGCTCTATCTTGAATTTTCCTCATTCTTTATCTGTGCCTAACTCAAAACGTAGATTCCATGAACAAAGCTTCTTTCTTAGAAGTGCACGCCTGTGGAACTCAATTCCGTTTGCCAGTTTCCCACCTGACTACAACTTGGATGTCTTCAAGTCCAACATAAACAAATTTCTGATGAACTGCAGCCTTAAGACACTCTATCAATTCTCCATTGCTAACGATTACTACGATATTATCCCATTGACTACTGTACACGCAATAACCCCTATCCCAGAGTGGCTTCCGGGCCTTGATAAGTGGTGACTTCATTGTAAAAAAAAAAAAAAAAAATATTGAGCTTCTTCATCTTGGTAGGATTGTTCTATAAATATTAATACTAATATTTATATTCACTTTTAAGTTTAAAAAGTTTGTTTTTTCTTTTTTTAAGATTGCATTTTCACCCAAAACAAGGCACAGTACCTCTTTAATATCTGGTACATAGTTTGCTGGGGCACTATGTAGGGAGTTGAGTAGCAAGAGAATTATTCAATTTGTAAACTTGGAAAAACATTTTTGAATCTACTGTTAAAAATAACAATGTTTCTGATAAATTATACCGTTTTTATTTTTTTATAAACATAAAAAAATAAAAACGGTATAATTTATCAGAAACATTGTTATTTTTAACAGTAGATTCAAAAATGTTTTTCCAAGTTTACAAATTGAATAATAATAATAAAAAGATCGAAAACGATAAAACTAGATATAATTAAGCAGAGGGTTACACTTATTTTTGACATTCAAAATTTGGGATCTTAATTCGACGTTAATACTATCACCTATTTTATGAATCTCACTTCATCCCTTACACATACCGAATGACACGCATTTTTGTCGTTCTTACAGCCTTTAGGGTTTGGTTTGGGCTTTCGGAAAAGAACTTTGGACACAATGGATTGTTTATAATAGGTAGTTTTATTTGTTTTTGTTTTTTTTATTTTTTTGTTTAAAAGTTGATCCGTCATTAAAATAAATTTACAATTTGTAAAACATCAAACTTGAAATTTCCCACTTTGAAAGTTTCAAAAACATAAATTTACCGATGTGGTGTTATGACTATTCCAGAATGTGATTTACAATTTGTAAAACATAAATCAAGATATTTTAAATAATTTCAGACATTTGTTTTATAATTTAATAATTTCAGACATTTGTTTTATAATTTAATAATTTCAGACATTTTTTTTATAATTTAATAATTTCAGACATTTTTTTTATAATTTAATAATTTCAGACATTTTTTTTTATAATTTAATAATTTCAGACATTTTTTTTATAATTTAATAATTTCAGACATTTTTTTTATAATTTAATAATTTCAGACATTTTTTTTATAATTTAATAATTTGACATTTTTTTTATAATTTCATAATTTTAGACATGTTTTTATAATTTAATCTTTTCAACATTTTTTTTAATTTTAAATTTTTTTTATAATTTAATAATTTCAGATATATTTTTTTATAATTTAATAATTTCAGATATTTTTTTTTTATAATTTAATAATTTTAGACATTTTTTTTATAATTCAATAATTTTAGACATTTTTTAAAAAATTTAGACATTTTTTCTGATTTAAAAATTTAAGATATTTGTTATAATTTAATAATTTTAGACATTTTTTTTATAATTTAAGACGTTATTTTTATACCTTCAAACATTTTTGCGATGATTTATAGATTTGATTTCTTCATTTTCGTTTTAATTTCGGAAATCAGCATCTGACAATTTTAGTTTTTTCTTATTTCGTCAATGATTATTTATTTTTCACAACTTCAGTCTGTCTTAGACATACACGACCCGATCCTTTGTTTGCCCTGTTCTTTGTACTTTTTATATTTTAAATTTCTTATAATCGATTTTACGTCACTTTTCCCTTGTTTAGAGATCAAAATGTTTTCTGATATCACTCGAGTTCACTCCTCACTTCTCGTGGTTCAACAGGTCGACTATCTCCAAATTTCATTCCGTGTAGTCTTGTGTCATCACAAGTTTTCCTTGACCGGTTAAGCTTCCTGCGATTTAAAATATTCATACTTCTAATGTTGTTTATCAAAGATGAATGCTCTACATTACCATGCCAGCGTAACAGCTTTGTCCTAAGGGTAAATTCTATGCTCGAGAAAGTATATGTATATGCAATTCTGAATTTTTGAAATGTGAATGCTTCGGTTATGTTAATTGATAATTAATTATTGTAATGCAGAGCCAAACCTTTTTTTTCCTTAGTAGAATAAGAAGCATGTTCTCAACACCCGAAGAAGGTCGCAGGTTGCAGCGACCGAAACGTTGTGCTATTAACACCCAAGATGTAAATAATAGTCCGATTAATCAACATAACGCGAGCAAAATATATTTATGTTCTTCATATTTGCAGAATATATATATATATATATATATATATATATATATATATATAGTAATTTATGAAATATATATGGCGATAGGAAGGGGCGCGGTGGATACTAGAAAGCTGATTGGCTAACTAAATCCTCAATAGAAGAGGACCATATAAAAACGATAAACAACCACAGAATTCGCGCATAAGCCTGAGGAATCCTAGAGTGGATGAAACGCCGAATATTCAGTGTAGCTTAATCGCCATATATATTTTATAAATTACTAACTAGCTCTACCTACGTATTGAGCACTTTTGAAGTAAATACTTCAAGTTTACGCATAAATCTATACTTTCGTATATTAATTTTATGTGAGTAAATGAAGTAGTTATATATATATAGGTTAGCAGTTATTAAGGAAAAAATTTTATTTTTAACTTAAGAAAAATCCGATTTTAAAGCATCACTTCTTTCCGTAGGTGTTGCGTTTGGGAGTATGGTGCCATGTGTTACTATTTATTACGATTAGCAAAGAACAATTCGTATGATTATGAAAGTATTAACAATAGAAATAATGATAAAATTACAAGAACGATATTGTTTGGTGATGCTTGTCCACCATCTTGGATCCGTTCTGTGTTGATGTCACGTCCAGGGGAGACAACTTTATATTTTTTTTCAGTTTGAGTTATTTCCCTTTATTTATCGCTTATAACTACGTGAATGAAAGCCATCAATATGTAAGTGTTATTGGAATACAACTAGTTTTTTAATTTTTTTTAATTTTAGAATGATGGCATTTTAAACATAAGTGTTAATGAAAGTATTTTAGAAGGTGAGTGCTCTTCTGCTAAGGCACTAGTTTCAAATTCTACTTTCTGACCTTGTGTCACATCTGCTGTTTAGGACTAATCTGGATTTAATCATATCATGCTACTTTGTATTGCATGAAAAAAATCATGGTGCTTCTTCGTTATAATAGCGAAATTCAAAAATCGAAATATTGAATTGCAAGTAAAACCAATGGTATCTACTTAATTGTCATGTCACAGTAATGAACATATCCAAAAATTATGAAAAACGATAAGGTAGAAAATAGTGATGGAACGATTCCAATATTTTCCCCGATTCTGATACTATTACCGATTCCATGCTAAATTCCCAATTCCAATACAATTACTGATTCCGATTCTTTATAAATCTCTAATTATTTAGCTATATGGTTGTTATTTTTCCCGATCTTTGTAAAAAAACACATGCTAAATATGCAGATATTTTCCTAAATGTCAAAATACATTTGTGAAGAGTGATCTATCGATTTTAGCTTTACTGATATCATAAAATCAATGAATGTTTATTATTTCATCATTGTTACGAGCAATGGAAGATTTTACTTTAACCAAAATCAATTTAAAAAAGACAATTAAAAGAATCATTTTGGCATCGGAAAATCGACATAAATTTATCCGATACCCCCCCCCCTCCCTCCAATGTTCTGATTTTTTTGATTCCCGATTCCAATTAATCGTCCCAACACAAATAGAAAATTAATTATTAATGAAAACTGAGTTTCGCTAAGCTGGCCTAAAACATTGAAAATCTTCCACTGCGAGTGTCATCTTCAAGACTGATGTTTACCGTTTTGAATTTTGCAAATCACTTCCGAACAGTGGATTCTTCTCGAACATTGTCCCTTCATATTTCACAAATCTTTGAGAGTTTTAACAGCAGTTTCTCCCCTTTTTGAAGAAATAAAAGCATAACTATCCGAATATGAAATTTGTTGCAATCCATTTTCTTGTAATGATGGAAAGTAAATAAATTCCAAACAAATTTATCAGCAATGGAAAAAAACATGTGTAACACTTGCTAAGTTTCATCTGTGATTTAAGTAAACAGTTTATAAGTTTGTCAGGAGCCGGTAAAAATAACTGCTATGGGGTCACAATCGAAAGAGCCTTCAGAAACCTGTATTTTTAGAATGCTAAAAGAAAACATATATATATATTATTATTATTATTATTTGAGGGTAAAAGAGCAGAATACTTTTTTTATTATTTGAGGGTAAACAGTTACATATGGTCGCTACAAATAGCCATCTGTTTCAGTTAAAGAGACTTCCTGAGGCGACCTAGAACCTCTCAGCGTTAAAAAGAAAAATAAATTTTTTTTTTTTTGGCGTCGAGAGGTTCTAGGTCGCCTCAGGAAGTCTCTTTAACTGAAACCTGTATTTTTAGAATGCTAAAGACTTTCCTGAGGAAGTCTCTTTAACTGAAACAGACGGCTATTTGTAGCGACCATATGTAACTGTTTACCCTCAAATAATAAAAAAAAAAATATTCTGCTCTTTTTATTGAGTACTATTTAACAACCTTGTTGTCTTCATTAGTCCCGACTTTTGAACACCTCAAACCTGAATATATATATATATATATATATATATATATATATATATATACACACACACACACACACACACACACACACACAAATATTACATAGTCACTATACACTGAACATGCTAATGTTTCAGATAATTGGTTGGCAAAAACCGAAAGTCCTCGTAAGGTGACATGGTAGAGCTAATATAGGCATCTGTTTTTTTTTTCTTTGAGAACCAGATGCCTATATTGGCATATCAGCTCTGTTACGTCGCCTTACGAGGACTTTTTGTTCTTGCCAACCAATTGTCCGAAACATTAGCATGTTCAGTGTAGCAACTATGTAATATTTGTCTATATAAATAAAAATATTATACTCTGCTCTTTTTTATTGAGCACTCTTAATAACCTCGTTTTAATTCATGAGTTAAAACGAAGAGTAATTGAATTTCAACAAAGGTCGTTGATAGTGCTTAATCAAAGAGAGCAAATTATATATTTTTTTTTTTTTTTTTTAAAGATCTTTAACTTCGCTCCACACCAGTCATCGCAAAGTATATCTCCTCTAAAATTGAAAATGGTCTTGAACCATCTTTGATTCTTAAATTTTTAATTTTTCTTGCCTGATGAGATCTATTATGATCGAAACGGTCTGCACATCGTAGCAAGATATGACTGTATTTACATAAAGAATAATAAAAAAAATTATATATATATATATATATATAAATCCTCAAAAACTTTTTATTATGCATACGTTGGTATTTACGCCTTCTTCATCAGAAAGAATGATACAGTTTCAAAGGTCATATTATAAAAATAATGCTGCAATTTATAATAGAAACCTGGAATTCTGGGAAAAAGGAATTTAGGAGAAAATGGAAATAATCATTCGAGACCTATTTTATCCTGGTGGCCCACTTCACTCTGTACACTCCTACTGAATGTAATTTCACAAACTTTAAATTTCTACAATGCTTTACCTGGAGAGGCTCCATGTTTTGACAACCTTCCGAGTCTGACCTTTACTCCTGATCTGAAATGGAGCACGTACATCAGGTCCATTGCCAAGGTTGCTGGAAAAATGGTTGGATCATTCTTCTGCTCCAGTAGATATCTTACTACTGATGCAATTCTCTACCCCTATAAGTGCCAAGTACATCCAATGATGGAGTACTGTTGCCACATCCGGGCAGAAATCGCTCGGAGCTTCTTATCCTGCCTTGACAGAGTTCAAAACCGACTTCATAACCTTGTAGGTAATGAATGCCCTTTTCTCTTCCCTACAACGTCTTTTCGACAAAAGAGATGTTGCATACATTTCTCTGCTGTTATTTTTATGGCAAGTGCTTGTCTGAGCTCCAATCTATGGTGCACCCCTCCACCTACCGCCCGCCAAACTTTCACAAAAAAAAAAACCACTAATGTAGATGAAACCACTATCAATAATTTCTCCCATTGTCTATCTGTGCCTAAACCTAAACGTGGATTCCATGAACAAGGCTTCTTCTCTAGAAGCCTATAGAACTCTGTTTCACTGACCTGCTTTCTAGCTGACTACAGTCTGGTCGTTTTCAAGTCCAACATAAACACGTTTTTGTTGAGCCATCCCCTTAAGTGATTTTAAATTGTACCAAATTTCCACTACTAATGGTTACTATACTATTGTCACACTGACTGCTGTACATGCATTAACCCTTGTCCTTGAGTGGCCTTTGGGCCTTGATAAATGGTTAGTCACTTGTAAAAAAAAAAAAAAAAATCTATAGACTAATAATGAATCTGTGACCGATTTTTTGTGTTTTCAGTGTCAATTCTGAAAAAAGTCACTGAGTTTATGTACCTAAGCGGCAACATAGTTATCGAAATTCGCATTTTAAAAGCATGGACTGCATTAGGTAAGCTCCAGTTAGTATTGACTTCCAAGGCTGACAAACTGAAAAAGTTCTTCAGAGCAGTGCTGAAGTCTGTCCTTGTTTACGTTGCTACAACCTGGACACTCACCTAAAGAAAGAAAGCTAGACGGCACGTACGTTCATATCCTATGAACAGTGTTAAATATTTATTGACAAGATCATCCCACAAAGCAGCAACTTTATGGTAACCTACCTGTCATCTACTATCATCAGGGAGCAGCACGTTTTGCTGATCACTGCCAGAGGAGCAAGCAAGAGTTGGTGAGAAATGTCTTGCTGTCGACTCCACGGCACAGGCGCACGAGCATAGTATGACCTAGATCCACATACATCCAGCAAATTGTACATGACGTCAACTGTTATCCTGAAGATCTGAGGAAGCTGATGGAAGACAGGAAGTCTGGAGAGAGAGAGAGAGTCACATTAGTCCAAGCAAGGAACCCAGCCAAATAGATAGATATACATAGGTGATATCCTTTTTTTTTCTTCATGAAACCTCTTTCCCACAGGAAGGACGTTACAAGTCTATCTCTGCTCTAGCGTAATTGTCATAGCAAGGAACCTGACCAGATATAGATAAGACGGTGTTGTATCACTGACAATCTTACACTCATTAACCCTTATTCTCGAGTTGCCTTTGGGCCTTGATAAGTGGTGACTGCCATGTAAAAAAAAAAAAAAAAAGAGACTAATATTTTGTATTTTTTTTTTTAAGGAATATATCACTGATTTTTTTTTATTTTGTGTCAAGATAATTCAGCGGTGGAAATAAAAATTGATCTTAGTGGGGTAGGTTATCTCACACTTAGTGATACAAGCATCAAGTGAAAGATTGTTTCGTGATGATGATGATGATAATGATGATGACACTAAAAACACTGGTCATGGTGATGATGATGACAATGATGATCATGGCGATGATGAATGACGATCATCATCATGGCTGATGATCGTGATGATGATGATGGTTATGATGATCATAGTGATGATGATGATGGCGCTGATGACACTGATGATGGTTATGGTGATGATGATGGCACTGACAACGATGGTGATGATGATGATGATGACATTGACGATCATCATCATGGCGATGATCGTGATGATGACGACACTGATGATGATAACAATTGTTTTTGTTGCTGCTAAGCATCATTCATTTGATGGCATTCGTTTCCCTGGTATCTTTTTAGTTAGAATTCTTTATAGAAAGACGGATACTTACAGGAAAGATCACATGAAGGTTGCCAACATCCCTTATGATGAGAATTGGAAAAAAAATTTAACACAAAGAAGTTGTGTATTATCTTGGAATGTGGCATTGTTTGCAATTGTATCCCCGGGCAAATCAGCAGACGGAGAGACATATCACCATATACAGTAGAACCCCGGGATACGGCATTAAAAATTAGTAACAAAATGCAGTATAGTATATAATAACATTATAAATAACACCGTAAGCAGGGCAAATACCGTAGCCAGGGGCCGGAACACCATAAGGCGGGGCAAATACCATAGCCAGGGGCCAGAATTAATTGAGCAGTGGAAATAAAATTTTATCTAAAGGCTTGTCGTAATAGCAACGCATCAATAAGGTGATGCAAACTATTTGAAAAAGTGGAACTCATCCTTTTTTCAAATGATCAGATATTTGAAATGAATAGCAAGAGAGAATAGCTCAATAATAACTTTACTTCGACAGTAAAAGATATTAAATTATTGTTTGTCTCTACAACGTATATATATTAGTGATGGGACGATTCCTATACAAATACCGATTCCGTGCTAAAGTCTGATTCCGATTCTTTATAAATCTCTAATTATTAAACTATAAAGATAGTTATTTCCCCCTGCTTTTGTAAAAACACGTTAAATATGTGGAAATTTTACTAAACCTCAAAATACACTTGTGGGCAACAATCTATCGATTTTAGCTTTACTTGTAGTTTAAAATCAATAAATATTTATTATTTTATCATTATTACCAGCAATGGAAGATTTTGCTTTAAACAAAATCAAATAAAAAAAAAAGAAGACAATTAAAAGAATCGTTTTGGCATCGGAAAATAAGCATCATTTTTTCCGATACTGATTCTGATACCCCCAAATTTTCTGATTCCGATTAATCGCCCCAACACTAATATATATATATATTATAAGATAAAATTAAAAGCCAAGAACAATGCGAGATTTTTTTTTTATATAGAGTAAAATTAAATGCAAACAAAAGAAATAAATTTCTTTTTTTGTTGTTGTTTGTTTTTTCTTTTTCACACAAATTTTAACTCTAAACAACAGTAATTTTTTTTTTCTGTTGTATTCAATGGTGTTGTAAATCTCAATATATTTCAGACTTATTAGTCCATTTTCAAGAGAAGACAGCTAGATATTTTGTGATTGCTCTATCATCATAAGTTAAAAGAGGCTTGCCTTTTTTTCTGTTGTCTTCTCTTGAAAATGGACTAATAAGTCTGAAATATATTAAGATTTACAACACCATTGAATACAACAGAAAAAAAAAATTACTGTTGTTTAGAGTTAAAATTTGTGTGAAAAAGAAAAAACAAAAAAAAAAGAAATTTATTTCTTTTGTTTGCATTTAATTTTACTCTATATAAAAAAAATCTCGCATTGTTCTTGGCTTTTAATTTTATCTTATAATTTTCTTCAACAATGCTTCAAGCAAACTACAACCTACTTATATATATATATATATATATATATATATATATATATATATATATATATATTTGCTGTACATTCTATTTCGTTCCAAGAAAAATCAAAATGGTTCACTTTACAAACGCTCGTTTTCTAATCGATTAGTATCTATAAATCTACTTAGAATATCGATTCTTACGTAAAACGATATGCACAATCAAGTATCATTGCTAAATCACATAATTAATTTGTTCTTCCCCTCCCCCCCCCAACATCCCACCTCAGCCCGTAGAAGAGGAGCATATTTTTTATGAGTAGTGAAAAATGAAAACTTAGGGAACCTTCAGAGCGCTACTGAAAAAGTGCAAAATAAAATTTAGGATGCCTCCAGAGTACTACTAAAAGTAAGGTGGATTTAAGGGGAAAAATATAAAGTATCAGCTCTTTCCTTTACTTCATCATATTCACAGACAACTACCCTTTTTATTATAGACTGTCTTCCTCCTTCTTTCTCTCTTCCTCCCTCTCTCTCTCTCTCTTCCTTCTTTCTTTGTCTTTCTCCGTCTCTCTCTCTTCCTTCTTTCTTTGTCTCTCTCTCTCTCTCTTCCTTCTTTCTTTGTCTCTCTCTCTCTCTCTTCCTTCTTTCTTTGTCTTTCTCTCTCTCTCTCTCTCTCTCTCCCTTCTTTCTTTCTCTCTCTCTCTCTCTCTCTCTCTCCCTTCTTTCTTTGTCTTTCTCTCTCTCTCTCCCTTCTTTCTTTCTCTCTCTCTCTCTCCCTTCTTTCTTTGTCTTTCTCTCTCTCTCTCTTCTTTCTTTCTTTGTCTTTCTCTCTCTCTCTTCCTTCTTTCTTTGTCTTTCTCTCTCTCTCTTCCTTCTTTCTTTGTCTTTCTCTCTCTCTCTCTCTCTCCCTTCTTTCTCTCTCTCTCTCTCTCTCTCTCTCTCTCTCTCTCTCTCTCTCTCTCTCTCTCTCTCTCTCCTCAAACAGCAGAAAAGTACCATTTTTTTTTTTTTTTATGAATAGTGAAAAATGAAATTTTAGGGGACTTTCACAGCGCTACTGAAAAGTACCAAATAAAATTAAGGATGCCTCCAAGGCACTACTAAAACTGAGATGTAAAAAGAAAAGAAAAAAAGACCATCACTTTTTTCTTTCCTCGTTATTATACCCACCTTTGGTAGAAAAATGATCCTAAATTATAATTTCTGGTCACATGATATAAAAATATTAAGTTACTGACTTTTTTTAAAATTCAAATCTTAGATATTTTGTGATTGCTCTATCATCATAAGTTAAAAGAGGCTTGCCTTTTTTTCTGTTGTTCTTGGCCTTCGGGCCAGGAGTAAAGTGTAGTATCTGTTCCGGCAGATACTACAAGCAAAGACCATATGTGGAGGTAACTCCACATATAAGACCTTGGTCAATGTAGGGGCAACTCTTCATACGAGTTGTCACTATCCAGCTCGCCTTTTCCCTCCCCCCTCCCTCTCTCTCCACATTAAAAAACGGCCTTGTGCCTAATTTACTCAGTGGGGAAGGAAATAAATACTTCTTGGTCTTCGGACCAGGATCAAAGTGTAGTACCTGTTCTGGCAGATACTGCAAGCAAAGACCATATGTGGGGCTGCCCCCACATATAAGACCTTGGTCAATGTAGGGGAAACCTTTCATACCAATTGTCACTATCCAGCTCCCCTACTCACCGTGGAGTTGGTCCCCATTTCCCCTTCACTCCTCACATTAAAAATCGGCCTTGTGCCTAATTTATTTGGTAGGGAAGCAAATAAATAAATACTTCTTGGTCTTCGGACCAGGATCAAAGTGTAGTATCTGTTCCGGCAGATGCTGCAAGCTATGACTAGCTATGACTAGCAAAGACCAGATGTGGGGGCAACCCCACATGCCTGACCTTTAACCAGCTCCCATTTCCCACCTCTCGGGAGATGGTCCCCTTTTTCCCTTCCCCCTCCCTTCACTCCTCACATTAAAAATTGGCCTTGTGCCTAATTTGCTCGGTGGGGGAGCAAATAAATACCATCTGTTCCGGCAGATACTGCAAGCAAAGATCCTATGTGGAGGCGACCCCACAGATAAGACCTTGGTCAATGTAGGGGCAACCCTTCATACCAATTGTCACTATCCAGCTCCCCTACTCCCCGGGGAGTTGGTCCCCATTTCCCCTTCACTCCTCACTTTAAAAATCGGCCTTGTGCCTAATTTGCTCAGTGGGGGAGCAAATAAATACCTCAAAGTGTAGTATCTGTTCTGCAGATGCTGCACTTAAGATAATTTGTACCAGTCAATGGAGGGGAAACCCTCTATACTGGGACAATTATTATTTTTGGTAACCAGAGTGCCCCCTTTTTGCCTATTTTTAGGGGAGCAGGTTTTTACCCCACATTAAAAACGGCCTTGTGCCTAATTTGCTTTGGTTGGGAAGCAAATAAATACAATAAGTTGCATCTTCTGCTTGGTGTTTTTTTTTTTCTTCCTTTGAAGGTTGTAACGTTGGGTATGGGGCAGCCAAACCAACTGCCAACATTGCCCTGCTTTTTATCAAAACCAACCAAGGGCTCTTTTTAGTATCCACCAGGAATATCAGATGGGTAGGACTTCACGTTCTTCTTCATAAGTCATGCAACACCTATAATAACTGGTATGATTGAAATCTCCCTAAGATTCCAGTTTCTTTTTATGTCATGCATGAGATCTTGATATTTGGTCTGTTTCTCCCTTTCCGTTCTGTTCAGACTTCCATCATTAGGAACAATCACTTCAACTAAGATTGCAACTTTCTCTGACTTATTCCATATAACAATGTCAGGTTGCTTGGTGCGGATTGCGAACCCACGTGACTTATTTTTTGCCATTCCTTCCGATCCAGGGCACGTTGGTTGATGGACGCCTTAACTGTTGAAAGATGTCCAATCAAAAACATTTTCTCTCCACCTTCTCCTTAGCTTTGCCTTCTAACATACCCTCAAGGCATAACTTTGAGAGGCCGATGGTTGATCGTTTGACATGGCCAAAAAGTTTAAGGGTTTTACTTTTGACTTTTATGGGTTTGAAGGCTATCATGTTGTAGTCAGCCAGGAAGCATACTAGCGGAACAGTGTTCTATATTGCTCTATATATTTCTTTATTACCATCCATCCACCCAGACAGAGGTAGTGTTTTCAGTCGAGTTTCTCACTGTTTGTGTAAAACAGCCTAATGTTCACATCACTTGACCAAATGTCACCAGACTTGGTTAAAATATCAGTCATGACATGACTTGGAACTGATTTAATTATAGGATGTGAATGTCGCAGAAAACGTAAAAGTCACACTTTTGTCGATAAGTTATGTGTGTTACTGTTTTATATACGTTTGGTTGGGTTTTATCCGCCTGTGAATCTTGTGCACACATTTATTATGTAAATTAGCTACAACGTTTGTTCAGAATCTGCCTCTTTCCCCTCCTCCTCTTCTTAAAAAAAAATAAAAAATAAAGAAGTCTGTATGATGTGCGTACTTTTTTTTTTTTTTTTTTTTTTTTTTTACACACAGGCATCAACATATTATCCAGGCCAAGGCAAGAGGCCACTCGAGGATAAGTGTTAAAGGGCGTACAGTAGAAATTGGACAATATAGTAATCAATTCAGTAAATTTGTTAACTTATATGGAACGGCTCATCAAGAACTTGTTTACGTTAGACTTGAAGACAACTATATTGTAGTCAGCCAGAAAGCAGGAAAACGGAAGACAATTCCACAGGCGTGGAAAAGAAAATATTGTAGACGAAAAGAAAATATTGTAAACCAAAAAAAAAAAATCACATAGATTGATCAAGTACTCTTATTTTTATAAAGAGATTCATTTTTAAGCCAATATGAGTTTTTTTTCTGACGGCTGCCCTCCTTTCCATATTAAGAACGGCTTTCAAAAAAACTTGCGCACACTTTCAATATGTAAATTAGCTACAGCGTTTGTCTAGAATCTGCCTCCTCCTCCTCCTCCCAGAAAAAAATAAAAATAAAGAAAAGTCTGTATGCACATTATCGTGTGTGTATCATACAATATGTATCATACAATATGTATCATACAATATGGAGATGTAGGATCCAGAAAAGATGTTTGCACATTCTGACGTTGTCAGACGGAAGCATGCAATCTTGCAACTGACATGTGTATTTATTATATATATATATACAAGTGAAAGTGTCTGTGTGCCTGTGTGTGTACATTTCCCTATGAAATAACTCTGTCAATTTTTAGTCTACAGACTCGAAATTTGATATACAGGGTACTGAGATTTGGGGAAATCTATGTGATCGGTTTTCGGCCAGAAATTTGGCGATTAAGGGGTCAAAGTTCAACAATTTGACCTTTGAGAACTCTATCAAACTCCTCCGACAATTTGGGGTCTAAACACTTGAAATTTTAGATATAGGTTCCTTGGCCTGGATCTAACTTAATAACTTGACTTGAGCTCAAAACAATAAATTTTAAGGGGTCATAATAGGGGTCAAAGTTTTTAAAAATTGACCTTTTTTTTTTTTTTTTTTTTTTTTTTTGCTCAACATACATCTCTAAATACCCAGTCAACGCCGGGCACCCATGCTAGTATAGCTATAAAAGTGAACGTGTCTGTGTACATTCTGACGTTGTCAGACGGAAGCATGCAATCTTGCAACTGACATGTGTATTTGTTATATATATATATACAAGTGAAAGTGTCTGTATGCCTGTGTGTGTACATTTCCCTACGAAATAACTCTGTCAATTTTTAGTCTACAGACTCGAAATTTGATATACAGGGTACTGAGATTTGGGAAAATCTATGTGATCGGTTTTCGGCCAAAAATTTGGCTGTTAAGGGGTCAAAGTTCAACAATTTGACCTTTGAGAACTCTACCAAACTCCTCTGACAATTTTGGGTCTAAACACTTGAAATTTTAGATATAGGTTCCTTGGACATGGATCTAACTTAATAACTTGATTTGAGCCGAAAACAATAAATGTTAAGGTGTCATAATAGGGATCAAATTTTTGAAAATTAAACTTTTTTTTTTTTTTTCTCAACATACACCTCCAAACACCCGGACAACGCCGGGCACCCATGCTAGTATATATAGAAAATCACGTAGATTGATCAAGTACTGTTATTTTTATAAAGACATTCATTTTTAAGCAAATATGAATTTTTCCCGATGCCTTCCCTCCTTCCCATGTTAAGAACGGCTTTCAAAAATTTTGCAAATTTTAATTATTTGAAGTTATCATTCCTGCTTTGTTTTTGAAGATGAATCTGATGTCGTTTGATAACAGTAATCATCAAGCAAAATTTTAATCCAATCAAAAAAATAGTTTTTAAGTAACCCCGCCTGTGGAATACATTTCTGCTGGCTTGCTTCCTGGCCGACTACAACAATGTGAACAAGTTTTTGTTGAGCTGTTCCCTTAAATTATCAAATTCTACCCAATGTACACCATTAACGAGTACTACACTCACACCTTACATAAATTACTTTATCCTTGAGTGGCCTTCAGGCCTTGATAAGTGGTGACTCCCTTGTATATATATAAAAAAAAAAAAAAATCAATGTTCCCATGGCATAAATTCGCAAATAATTCATACATTATGGAGCCTTAAGACATAGACAAAATTTTAACTCATCCATGCAGAGGTATGCAATATTATGATCAACATTGTCGGCTCGTATTTCTGTCCTGAATGGATGGAGACAAATAGAAAAAGTCAGAAAGACGGACAGATAAACTTTTGTCTTTTATATATAGAGAGATGTGTTCCATTTATTGTTTATCTTTTGTATTTGCTTTGAGGAAAAACAAAAAGGATAATAAATGAATGGAATACGAAGAAACCGGTATCACGACTGGCGCAAATTAGGGTCGTACATTTTCATGTCCATCCTATGATTTTGGCAAATACGTCATACAATATGGAGATGTAGGCTCCATATTGTATTTCCTCAAACCTTTAGAATTCCCTCCTTGCTCTTTGTTTTACTAACTGCATCACTATTTAGAAATTTAAATGTAATATGAAAAAATATGGCTACGCAATTTTCTACCTAGGTATCGCTGGTGAATCAGTCTCCTAATTCACAATGCCCTACATTACAGTAGCAGTGTGTCTTGTTTGGTGTGGTGTGGTGTGTGTGTGTGTGTGTGTGTGTGTGTGTGTGCGCACATGTGTCTGTGTCATACAATAAGGAGATGTAGAATCATGAAACGTCTTTTGCACATTCTGACGTTGTCAGGCGGAAGTATGCAACCTTGCAACTGACAGGTGTGTTTGTTATATATATATATATATATATATATATATATATATATATACACAGGTTTTTCTTTTTTTTTTTTCTCCTCCTATGAGTGGGATTATATGTCATAACGTTGACGCACCAGTTCCTTTTTAATCACCGAAGTTAAGCTACATTAAGCCTGGCGAATAATAAAATGGGTGACCATTTGGTAATACCAGATGCTATATGTGCTTTGAGCCTGAGCAGGAATAGGCGCCACGAGCCTATTCTTGCCCAAGACACGCTACACAAAATAATACAGCACCCTCACGACCCTCGAGGGTTAAGGGACTCATCCCCCACTAGATTTCACCCCAAGACTAATGTCGATCATGCCGATGAGAAAAAAAATGATAAAATGGAAGAAAATTGCTTTTGTTCTGAGCATTTTACTTTTGGATGGTTTAGCATTTGTTGCAATATTTTTTATTTCATATTCTATTTTTTTTTTTTTTTGGAGAGGGAAAAAAAAATTCATATCATGTTATTCTTCTAGGTAATTATTTCTTCATCCTCACACACAAAAAATAAATTTGTTCTCAAAATTAAACATCAGTTCATAAAAAAATATGATAGAAAAAAAAAAATTTGAATAATTCTGGGGAATAAAAGTCTGTTTTTTTTCTTCTTCTTTTTTTTTTAATTTGTCAAACGTTTCCTTCTTTAATGACTTTTGATTTTCGAATTCATTTATTGTTTATAGATTTCAAAGAATAATAAATTTTAACACGGATATCCGATTTTTTTTAATAATACACCTTTTTTTTTCATTTGTATAAAATGCAATTAATTTGGAAGTTTTTGTTTTGTTTGATTTTTTTTTGTTTTAAAAATTGACGATTTAAAAAACATTTCTTTTAGAAATTTTTTTGTTTTGTTTGGGTTTTTTTTTGGTTTTTTTAGAAAATGTTTTTGTCTTGTTTCTTTTTTGTTTTAAAATTGTTGATTTTAAAAACTTCTTTGTGCAAATTCACAGTTCAACCTTAAAATAAAAATACAGAAAAATCTTTGATTTTACATACCCATCACAAAACGAAAATGTCATATTCCAAAAATCACATAAATTGATCAAGTATTTTTTTTTTTACGAGAAAATCATTTTGGAACGGTTTAAAGCGATTAATTTAAAATCGTTTGCATTAGAAGGCTGATTTGGCAAGTTTGAATTATTGTGGACCTATCTGCCTTTATTTTTTTGTTTTTTTTTTTCAAAATGGTGATGCGACACAGTCCCTTTTTGCTTACTCATAAAATTTTATTATCTTAGTTAAAAATAAAACTACTTGATCAATTTATATGATTTTTGGAATATGACATTTTTGTTCCATGATGGGTACATACATCATACACATTTTTTCTGCATTTTTTTTTTTTTGTTAATTAGTTTGAATTCTGGACAAGAGCCAAATTCTTTTAAAAACTATTTATGTTTTTGTCTTGTTTTTTGATTTGGAAATTGTTTTTAATTTTTGTTTTGTGTTTGTTCCCTTGCAGCACGTAGAGTTGCACTGAGCAGAATGGCTGTTGCTTTAATGGTCTTTGCAAAATTTAAAAAAACAAAAATGCAGTCTCCAATGTCACCATTTGCTAAAGAGTTTCTTAAAAAAATTAGTAAAGACATTTCTACCACGTAAAATAAAGTATTCTGGAAGGGGACAAAAAGAAGCCCTTAGTTTCCTATATATCAGTGTTTTTTTTTTTTGTTTTTTGTTTTTAAGACTCTCTCTTGGATTTTTTTATTTATTTATTTTTTTTTTTACACGGTGGTCTCCACTTATCAAGGCCCGGAAGCCACTCAGGGATAAGGGTTAATTCCAAGTACAGTACCTTAGTGTGGAGATTTGATGAAGTGTTTACTTAAGGAGGTGGTTCATTAGGAATTTGTTTACGTTGGACTTGAAGACATCCATGTTGTAGTCAGGTGGGAACCAGGCAGACGGAACAGAGTTCCATAGGCGTGCAGTTCTAAGAAAGAAGCTTTGTTCATGGAATCCATGTTTTGATTTAGGCACAGATATAGAGTGGGGGAAATTTTTCACAGTGAATTCAGCTAGACGGGTGTTTTTCGTGAAAGATTGGCGAGGGGGGACCAGAGATTGGAGTTAAAACGAGCACCTTCCATGGAAATAACGATAAAACAAAGATAGGCTTGCAACGTCTCTTCTGTGGGAGAGAGGTTGCAGGGTAGAGAAAAGGGCATCCCCCACAAGCCACAAAGTCTATTTTGTACTCTGTCAAAGCAGGATAGGCTGTTTTTAGCAGCTCCTGCCCAGATATGGCAGCAGTATTCCATCCTTGGATTCAATTGCTTAATGGTAACCATGATGACATTGCAAAAATCTTTTTTCATATTCTTTCTTCCTTCCAGTCGATTCATTCAATGGATTTACAAAATCCATAATCTTCCCCTTTACCACAAATTAACACGACAAGGCAGAAAAAAAAAACAATTACACCAAATAACTTTTACCAAATGCAAGCAAATTTAATCTTCTATCGATTTGCATAGCTTTTCATTTTTAACTGTTTTAGCTGTTTCAACTGTTTTTTTTTTTTATCCAGTTCCCCCCTCTCCCCGATTTTATATCACTACCCAGTGCTACCAGCACCATATAAAATATAAAACCTACCATAAAAAGTACTTGTAAAAAAGACAGAGGGATGCAATATTTCGTTGATGGGACAGAGATTGAAGCCTACCTGACAGTTCAGGACCTATTAGGTTGGCAACTCTATTCTGATCCCTGTCCAGATACACCAGCCCAAACATAATAATATTCCATACATGGGCGAATGGTGGCCTTGTAGCGGTACAGGATACTCTCAGGTTTTAAGTAACTTTCTAGCCTGGTAGAGAGATCCCACTTTCCATATAAAACAAAGAAGACATGAAGTTGCGTTTGAACACACCCTGGTATTCTTCAGATATTACGCAAACAACAAAACACAGTTACATCGTTTTTTCTCTGGTGACATGACCTTCAAATGTACCTGCTCTAGCCAGTATATATGGGCACTTTGAATCAACCAATTTATACTCTTTACCATATATAATGCTGTATTGATCCAATTGTCTGCCTGTTTCCCACCTGACTACAATTTGGATGTCTTCAAGTCCAACATAAACAAATTCCTAGTGAACCGCCCCCTTAAGTAAGATACTTTATCAAATGATTACTACGATACTATCTCATTGATTACTGCACATGCAATAACTCTTATCCCCGAGTGGCTTCCGGGCCTTGATAAGTGATGACTTCCATGTAAAAAAAAAAAAATTGCGCCCAACGTCATGTACTTTGTCTTGCAAACAGCATAACAAAAAATAACTAATGAAAATGCTGTTTAAACGCACTTGCTCAATCTAGGATATTGAACACTTTTTTAAACAAAACACAGTTACATTGTTTTTCCTGGGCAACGTCGTCTTTAATCATGTCTGCTCTATCGATGATCCTGAGCACTTTGAATCAACTCGCGTGTACGCTTTATCATATATAATGCTGTATTTTTCCAATTTTCGATCGCAGGCAATATCATTTACTTGGTCTAGTTTACAACATAAGAAAAAATAACAAAAACAAATCTTTCTCACGGCTAATATTGTGTTTAAACACATTTGCTCTATCTAGGATATTGAGCACTTTGATTGTTATTTACCAATTACTAGATATGATAATGTATTATTATTATTATTATTATAAATCCTGGTCAACACCAAGCAGATTTTCTTGTATGAAATATGGCAATTATAATATCTTGAAATAACCTTTTCTCTGAAAAGGTGTGATGTTTTATATTTCTACTCTTATATAAAAGTCACTTAGGCTATCTTTTGCAAATTCCGCACAAAGTTAATTTATATGTCTGGCAATGTTCTTAGATAGTCTTTGTGCAAAAAATCATTCAATAAATATCGAAAATCGGAAAAATCCGATCTGAAGAATAGCTTTTCTCTCTTATAGATAAAAAAAGAATAATTTTTAAAGGGTAATATTTTACGTTATACCAGGAAAATAGGAAAATAATAAAATTTCATCGAATCATTTCTTCAAAAATCAGATTTATAATCTGGAGATGTAGCTCAGTGGTAGAGCATTTGACTACAGATCGAATGATCCACCGTTCAAGCCCAGATGCACCTCACCATTTTTAAAAAAATTTTTCTTATTAATGAGTTTTTTTTTTTTTTTTTTTTTTTACATAGGCATCACCACATTATCAAGGCCAAGAGGCCACTCAAGGATAAGGGTTAAAGAGTGTACAGTAGAAATTGGACAATATAGTAATCATTAGTAATGAAAATTTGGTAAATTTGATAACTTATATGGAACGGCTCATCAAGAACTTATTTATGTTAGACTTGAAGACAACCATATTGTAGTCAGCAGGAAAACGGAATACAATTCCACAGGCGTGCAGTTCTAAGAAAGAAACTTTGTTCATGGAATCTACGTTTAGGTTTAGGCACAGATAAAGAGTGGGGGAAATTATTGATAGTGTTTACAGCTAGACGAGTGTTTCTTGTAAAAGTTTGGCGAGGGGGGACCATAGATTGAAGCTCAGTCGAACACTTTCCATGAAAATAACGATACATCAGAGACAAACTCGCAACATCTCTTCTGTGAGATAGAGGTTGCAAGGAAGAGAAAAGGACATCTCCTACGAGGTTACGAAGTCTATTTTGAACTCTATCAAGGCAGGACAAGTCCTTTCTAGCAGCTCGTGCCCAGATGTGGCAACAGTATTCCATCCTTGGACGTACCTGGCTCTTATATAGATAGAGAATAGCATCAGCAGTGAGATATCTACCGGATCGATAGAAAGATCCTTATTTGTAATAGAAGAAGAGATACCATTGAAAATCGCTGCAAATCATTTCTTTGTTTGCATATTTTAAAACTAAACATTAATCAGAAGTGACTTTTCCAGGGCATTCATCGTCAAGCCCAAATATCAGCTGACGTGATATTGTAAACAGACACAGGCGGAATTTAATGAACGACATTATTATTATTATTTTTTTTTTTTAATGTTTTTGCAAATTCGTCCACCAGGCAAATTATTCCATTGAATATATAATCTATATATCTATAAAAGTGAAAGTGTGTATGCCTGTATGTCTCTGTACATTTCCCTACACAATATATCTGTCAATTTTCAGTCTACAGACTCGAAATTTGATTTACACTGAGATTTGGGAAAATCTTTGTAATCCGTTTTCGGACAGAAATTTGGCGATTAAAGGGTCAAAGTTCAACGATTTGACCTTTGAGAACTCTACCAAACTCCTCTGCCAATTTTGGGTCTAAACACTTGAAATTTTAGATATAGGTTCTCGTTGCCTGGGTGTGGACACGTGGTGTAGTAAGGAACCCTGGTAGGCAGTCCAGGTGGAGAGAGAGGTGTTAAAAAAAAAAAAATTGGTAGCAGGCAGGCTCGAACCTGTAACGCAAAGGAGGAAAAGAAGGTGAAACAAAAAAAAACCTAGCATCTTATTGCAAAATCGGAAGTTGCGAGCATTCGAATTAAGGGTAGTCAATCCAACAGAGATGATGACTTGCGAAAATGTCTACGAGAAAAAAAAAACAACCCCTCCTTGTAGAAAACTGACCAGTTGAGGGTGCACGAATGAATGTGCTTGGCCAATTTTTCGATATTTGTTGTCCGAGAGACCAAGCTTTAAAACGATACTGATTTTGTCACGTTCCGATGCATCTGTCAAGTTTTTGCGAGACATGCAAACAAACATACACATATTTTGCCTTTTATATATTAAGCCAGAGCAGAGGTGCCCATGCCATGTAAAACATAAAAGAAATGAAGTTGTGTTCGAACACACCTACTTCTCAAAACACAGTTACATTGTTTTTCCTGGGCAATCGTATCTAAACGACAGTATGTATTCATTTTCACTTCAATTCAGCTTAATTCCAGCATTCTCCTTTAATAATTATTTTGACCCTATTTTCTTTGTTTTTAACTAAAAACCGGAAGCTGTTTCCTTCAATATACAACACTTGACACACCCAGGTTGTCAGTGTATAATGGCATCGGTTTTTCCAGTTCTTTTTAGAATAAGATACTTACAGGAGGGACCACGTGAAGGTTGCAAGCATCCATAGTGAAAATAATGCTATGGAACCAACAGGATTCGAACTTGGCACGTTTATGTTGTCAATCCACGTCAATATCAACTTCTTGACTATCACCTAACATAAATGAAACACGTGATCCGATTCAATAGCTTTCTGTTTACCTGCATTCTTTGTTGTATAAGTTATTTCTGACTTACATTCTTCACTACAATAGATAATTCCCTGCATTCCTGGAATCGTATCAAACTAACAAAAATGTATTCATTGTAACTTTTAATAACTTCGATTTCAAAATTCTCCTTTAATGATTATTATCTTCGACCCTAATTTCTTCGTT
Organism: Euprymna scolopes; assembly: GCF_053919585.1. Taxonomy (NCBI): domain Eukaryota; kingdom Metazoa; phylum Mollusca; class Cephalopoda; order Sepiida; family Sepiolidae; genus Euprymna; species Euprymna scolopes. The sequence goes on from NC_136504.1 coordinate 105,672,911, forward strand.
TCTAACTAAAAAACGAGAGCTGTCCCCTTCAATATATAACACCATTATTATTATTGTCATCATTATTATTATTATTGTCATTATTATTATTATTATTATTATCATCATCATTATTATTATTTATTATTATCATCATTTTATTATTATTATTATTATCATTATCATTATTATTATTATTTATTATTAATTCTATTATTATTATTATAATTATTATTATCATTATTATTAATATTATCATTATTATTTATTATTAATTTATTATCATTATTATTTATTATTAATTTTATTATCATTATTATAATTATTATTATGATTATTATTAATATTATCATTATTATTATTAATTTTATTATCATTATTATTATAATTATTATTATCACTATTATTATTATTATTATCATTATTATTATTATCATCATTATTATTATCATTATTATTATTATTATTATATAAAAAAAAAATCCTGGGCAACACCGAGCAGATTTTCTTATATGAAATAGTATAACAAAACTAAGTCATGTTTTTTTTTTTTTTACTACGCAAGACAATTATTAAACATACATGTTCAATCCAATATACTGAGCATTTTGGGTTGACTAATGTGTTCCACATACCGATATGATAGTGAATAATAACTCAAATTTCTACCAGGCAACACCGTGTAATTTATCTGGCGTACAACACAACAAAAAACAAAGAAGCTATTTCTCCAAGGAAAAATGAATAAAAACTAAAATAACATAATACTAGCAGGAAGACCCAACGTTGCCCAGGATTAAATGACGATCAATAAATGTTTCACCCTCCTATATTTTTATTATCATCAAAATCATTCATTTTTTTAATCAAATCCATCGATTGGAGCACTTTTCATGAAAAAAATGATAAAGCAGAGACAGGCTCGCAATATATCTTCTGTGAGAAAGAGGTTGCAGGGAAGACAAAAGGGCGTCCCCCACTAGGCTACAAAGTCTATTTTAAGACCCACTATGCTTCACCAGGAGAAAGCTTCATATGCATCTTCGCAGTGGCTTAGTCCACAATACGTTGTAGTGTACATTGCACTGTAGAGAACCTATTGTTGATTTTATAAAATTATTATCTTTATATAAAATGGTTTGAATTAAAAATTTAAAATGCAAAAGTCAGATATCATGGTTAAATTATGGTCTTAACAGAAACATTTATTCCGAATGTGCCCCGTCATATCAAAGAACCTACTGTTGATTTTATATGCCTTACCTTTCAGCTTGTGTGGTAATAAAACTATTCAAATGCACTTGTGATCTTAAGCTGCATGAGGTGTCAACTTTATTCAAAATCGTCTGACTTCTTTCATCGGATTATTTCGATTATCGATACTTATCGAAGGCATTCCGATACAAAACCTCTCTAAGAACACTGCCAGGCATATAAAGTACCTTTGTGTGAAATTGCGTGAAATTTAGCCCAGCCATTTTCGAGTCCATAGGAATGAACTTACACATGCGCACAAAAACACATACACACACACACACATACACAAACACATACACTGACAAACATTCAAGCATGCACACACAAACACATGCACAAATATACACAAACACATGTGCACACATACACACACAAACATACATACACAAACACACACACAAGCATGCACACACACAAACACACACATGCATACACAAACAAACACACACACAAACAAGCATAAATAAACACACAAATAAACACACACAAACAAACACGCAAACACAAACACACAAATAAACATACACAAATAAACACACACAAAAACAAGCAAACACACACACAAACAAACAAACACACACACAAACAAACAAACACACAAACAAACACAAATAAACATACACAAATAAACACACACAGACAAACACGCAAATAAAGTTTCTTTTTTATGATAGTAGAGATAAATAAATAAAAAATATTCATAGGAGAATTTCAGTTTGTTGTTAGTTTGGCGTAAAATCCCAAAGAATCGGTTATGCAGCTTCTTGATGAAAAGGATTTTATGTTTCTGAAGGTTTGAAATGAGGATGATTTATTTTCTTTGGATCGCATCTCCTCACAAAGTTTTTTGGCCAAAATAAACTTTGACATTTCTTTTTTGTGTATCTTGTCTAACACGTAAATCTTTTTATCAAAAGCATTAAAATAGATTCAACATTTTTTTTTTTCATTTGAACAGTCATGTGGTCGTGTCATCTTCAATTCTGATTTTTACAACCCATCCATACCAAACAGATTCATAGAAAGTATTCATTTGACTTCAATCTATTGCCCCCCCCCCCCGCAGAACTTTCACAAAAACACTCGTCTAACTACAACCACTATCAACAAGTTCCCCCCCATTCTCTATGCCTAAATTTAAATGCAAATTCCATGAACAAAGCTTCTTTCCTAGAACCGTCCACCTGTGGAACTCTGTTCTGCTAGTCTGCTTTCTAACTAACTACAACATGTTCTTTTTTTTTTTTTACATTGGCACCACCACTTATCAAGACCTAGAGGCCACTCGAAGATAAGGGTTAAAAACTGTACAATAATCAATTGGACAATATAGTAATCGTTAGTAATGGAAATTCGGTAAATTTGTTAACTGAAGTTTTTTTTTTTTTTCTTTTACAAGGTGGTCACCACTTATCAAGGCCCGGAAGCCACTCAGGGATAAGGGTTATTGTAAGTACAGTACGTTAGTGTGGAGATTTAATAAAGTGTCTACTTAAGGGGGCGGTTCATCAGGAATTTGTTTACGTTGGACTTGAAGACATCCAAGTTGTAGTCAGGTGGGAAGCAGGCAGACGGAACAGAGTTCCACAGGCGTGCAGTTCTAAGAAAGAAGCTTTGTTCATGGAATCTACATTTTGATTTAGGCATAGATAAAGAGTGGGGAAAGTTTTTGACAGTGAATTCAGCTAGATGGGTGTTTTTCGTAAAAGATTGGCGAAGGGGGACGAGAGATTGGAGTTCAGACGAGCACCTGCTATGGAAATAACGATAAAACAAAGATAGGCTCACAACGTCTCTTCTGTGGGAGAGAGGTTGCAGGGTAGAGAAAAGGGCATCCTCACTAAGCCACAAAGTCTATTTTGTACTCTGTCAAAGCAGTATAGGCTGTTTTTAGCAGCTCCTGCCCAGATGTGGCAGCAGTATTCCATCTTTGGACATACTTGGCTTTTATATAGATAGAGAATTGCATCAGTAGTGAGATATCTCCTGGAGCGGTAGAAGGATCCCACCATCTTTCCAGCGACCTTGGCAACAGACTTGATGTACGTGTTCCATTTCAGATCAGGAGTAATAGTCAAGCCCAGAAGCTTGTCAAAACATGGGGCTTCTCCTAGACGAGAGCCGTCCATTTCAATTGATGCCAGATGGGGATCAGAGCGTTGATGATGTAAAGATAGGAGTTTGGTTTTAGATGCATTAAAGGTAACCAGCCACGTCTTCCCCCACTGAACCACTCGTTCGAGATCAGAGGAGAGAGAATCAGAGAGAGCTTTGTCCTTTACAGCCTTTGATGTGTTGCCATAGATGGTCGTGTCATCAGCATAGATGTCAACGAATGATTTAAGTATGTGTTTAGGGAGATCATTGATGTAGATCAGGAAGAGAGTTGGACCCTTGAGGGACTCCAGCATTAATACTGCAGGCCTCTGATTTTTGTCCATCAACCACTACTCTTATGAGCCTATCAGAGAGAAATGATTTAATGATAGAGAGAATATTTCCAGTTATACCGCAGCTGGAAATCTTGTGAAGTAGGTCTTTATGCCATACCTTGTCGAAGGCCTTTGATATGTCACGAGCAATTGCCCTAGAAAGGAAGCCTTTGCCAAGAGCTTCACTAATCCTATGAGATATAACCGTCAGCACATCTTCTGTAGATCTTGCAGAACGGAAACCATATTGCGTGTCACTAAGAAGGTTATTTCTGCTGAGGTGGTTGATTATTTCTCTATTTAATATGGATTCCAGCAACTTACTCATAACACACAGGAGACTTATTGGTCTGTACTGAGAGGGAGATGACTTATCACCTGAGTTTTTAAATACAGGGCATACTAATGAGGTTTTCCGGGGTGTTGGAAAGCACTTCTCCTTAAGGCAACGCTTAAACAGTTTCATAAGTATGGGAGCAATTTCTGGTTGAATCTTTTTTAACAATATAATTGGGATGCCGTCAGGGCCAGTTGCTTTACTGGAATCAAGGTTCTTGATTAGCTTGGCGACCTCATGCACGGATATTTGTATGTTACCTAGCGTGTTCTATGTTATAGGAGGAAATATGGGGAGTTGATGGCCTTCGTCTGATAGGGTAGAATTAGCTGCAAAGTTCTTGGCAAATAGTTTGGCCTTGTCTGAAGCTGACGAGATGACCTCTGGTCCATTGATAATGGTTGGGATAGAATGCATACTTCTGTTCAAGATCCTGTTTGCTATTTTCCAGAACTGGTGGGAACCAAGCTGCTGATCAGTTACTTTGGATTTAAGTGGAACGACTCATCAAGAACTGGTTTATGTTGGACTTGGAAACAACCATATTGTAGTCAGCAGGAAAATGGAAGGCAGTTCCACAGGCGTGCAGTTTTAAGAAAGAAACCTTGTTCATGGAATCTACATTTAGGTTTAGGCACAGATAAAGAGTGGGTGAATTTATTGATAGTGTTTTCAGCTAGACAAGTGTTTCTCGTGAAAGTTTGGCGAGGGAGGATATAGATTGGAACTCCGACGAGCATTTGCCATGAAAATAACAATAAAACAGAGACAGGCTCGCAACGTATCTTCTGTGAGAAAGAGGTTGCAGGGAAGAGAAAAGGGCATCCTCTACTAAGCTACAAAGTCTATTTTGAACTCTATTAAGGCAGGATAAGTCCTTTCTAGCAGCTCCTTCCCAGATGTGGCAACAGTACTCCGTCCTTGGATGTACTTGGCTCTTATATAGGTAGAGAATTGCATCAGCAGTGAGATATCTACTGGATTAATAGAAGGATCCCACCATTTTTCCAGCAGCCTTGGCAATGGATTTGATGTATGTGTTCCATTTCAGACCAGGAGTAAAGGTCAAGCCCAGAAGCTTGTCAAACCATGAAGCCTCCTCAAGAGTAGAGGCATTCATTTTAATTGATGCCAGATGGGGATCAGAGCGTTGATGATGTAAAGATAGAAACTTGGTTTTAGATGCATTAAAAGTAACCAGCCACCTCTTTTCCCATTGTACCATGTGCTTAAGATCTGAGGAGAGGGAATCAGAGAGAACTTGGTCGTTTACGGTCTTTGATGTGTTGCCGTAGATGGTAGTGTCATCAGCATAAATGTCTACGAATGATATAAGGATGTGATTTGGAAGATCATTAATGTAGATCGGGATTAGTCTTCAAGTCCAATGTAAACAAGTTCTTGTAGAGCTGTCGTCTTAAATAATCCGAATTATCCCCCAATTTCCACCATTAATGATCACTACGCTGTTGTCTCGGTGATAAATGGTTATTCTCTCGTAAAATAAAATGATTGTGAAAATCAACGATCTTACAGCAAATTAACATGGCAACTACACGTTATTTGTATGCACGACGAAAAAGTTAAAAAAAAAAAAATTGAACCAAATGTAAGGAAATGTAATCTATCGACTTGCATAGCTTTTCAGTTTTACATTTTTTAAGTTTCTTAATTTTTGAGATGGGGATTCATTATTCATATTATTTGGATTCTTTGGACTACTGTTCCCATCTTGAGTGTTATTTGCAAAATGTTTCGATCAGTGTTGTAACCTCCGACCTTTTTCAGGTGTAACTTTTCAGACTCGAAGACATGCACGGAATTTTGAACGGAAATGATTGTCTTCAAGTCCAATGTAAACAAAAACTTGTTTCCATTAAACTTAAAGACCACCATGTTCTTGTTCCATCAGCTGTGACTGGGTAAAAATTTTAAGTAATTCGCAATTGTATTTTTGAGTGTCACCCGCACAGAGGATTAACCCTTCCATAAGAGTGTGACTTTACAACTGAATTTACTAAGTGCTTTATCCACTACGCCTTGTGAATTAAATAAAGGGCTTTGTTCAAAATTCTGTGCAGATTTCCCCAGGTTTGGCAGAAATATTCCAAAGTTCAACAAGATACACCTGAAGAAGGCTGGCGGTTACATTGGCCGAAACGTTGTGAAAATAACACTCAAGATGAAAAACAGTAGTTTGTAGAATCAGATTAATCACCACCACCATTTTAAAGCTTGTCTGAAGAATCGAAATAATACTTTGAAAGTGTTTGTTTATTTTTTTTAGATTTCATATACCTCAGAAACATATAAAAATAAAAATTCAAAATGGTGTCATACTTCATTTGATACCATCAGCTGCGCTGCGTCGGCACACGCAACGCCGAGTCAAACACAAAATCGAGTACACTCAACATCAATTACACCTAACATTGTCTTACCATCAACGCTTACTCTGTGAACTCAGAGTCTGGGAAATTCCCATATGCATAAAACAAAATCACTAATAAAAAAACAAAAATACCCTAACTAAGGGTAAGGATAATGAGTAAACGTTGGATAAAATGATGGTTAAAATTATTACGAACTTGCCAAGGTTCGAACCTGGAATCTTCTGATCCGTAGTCAGATGTGTTATCCATTTCGCCACAAGTCCTGTCCGTATGCTGAAAGATGTTACCGCAACTGTATACAGACAGTGCTAAATTCCGTTGACATAGGCACAGTGGCGTAGCAAGGGGTGGGGGAGGTGGTCCTCAAGGCGGCGCATCCAGGGGGCGGTATTTTGAGAGGGTAAAAAAGTAAATGAAAGTTAACAAAAAATCTGAAATTTTATGCCGAAAAGGTTGTAAAACATTGCGACTTTTAGAGATATCGAAATCAGAAAAATGTGTCCCTATTTTATGAGTGGCACACGTCAGGGGGCAGCATTTTGAGAGGATAAAAATAGAAAAAATAAATCAAAATAAATAAAAGCTAACAAACTAGCTTAAATTTTATACCAAAAATGTTTTTAAAAATCGGAACTTTTGGAGGTATTGGAATTGGAAAAATGTGTCCATATTTTACGAGCAGCACATGCCAGGGGGGAGGCATTTTGAGAGGTTAAAAACAGAAAATAGAAAAAATAAATAACAGCTAACAAAAAGTTAAATTTTATACCGAAAAGTTTGTAAAAAATCGGAACTTTTGCAGATAGCGGAATCAGAAAAATGTGTCCCTATTTTACAAGCAGCCCATGTCAGAGAGTCACATTTTGAGAGGTAAAAATAGAAAATATAAAAAAATAAAAATAAATAAATAAAAGCTAACAAAATATCTTAAATTTTATACCGGAAAATAAATCAGAACTTTTGAAGGTATTGGAATTGGAAAAAATGTGTCCCTATTTTACGAGTGGCACATTCCAGGGAGGGCGGCATTTTGTGAGGATGAAAATAGAAAACATAAATAAAAATAAATAAAGTCTGACAAAATATTTGAAATTTTATACCAAAAAGGTTGTAAAAAAATCGGAACTTTTGGAGGCATCGGAATCAGAAAATTGTGTCCCTATTTTATGAACAGCACATGTCAGGGTGGAATTTTTTAGAGGGTAAAAAAAGAAAATAAATAAAAGTTAACAAAAATTCTGAAATTTTATGCCGAAAAGATTGTAAAAAGTCAGAACTTTTGGAGGTATTGGTATCGGAAAACAGTAGCCTAATTTACGATTCTAACATCGATTGTTTTAAATTTTTAATTTAATTTTTCATTATTGGTACTAATGATTAATATTTATTGTTTTTAAATTATCACTAAAACTAAAATGATAATAACATCAAAATACGATGTAAATTTATATTATTTGTAAAACAAAGTTTTAAAATAAGTTGCATAAATTCTAAGGTAACCTTTCAAAGAAATCAGTTGATTTACATGATCCAAAAAATGTTAAAAAATTAAAACATTTCTGTCAAGAAAAGTACTTTCAAACATCACTGATAATTAAATGATACAATGGAAAATTAGCAAAGAAAATTACATAATTTTGGAACTGTAGAAACATTAAGCAAGTACGGAATAAAAATTGACTCTAAACAGATTTTATGAACGTCATATCAGGGAATATAATTATAAATGGGAACTAAGCATTACACCTCAAATACTATCATATCAGGGAATATAATTTATTATGCTATTTTTTTGTGCTAATTTCCTTTCACTAAAATTTGCATTTTGTTCCATATTTTACATCCGTTTGCATACAACTTTAGTCAAGATTGCCCATTCCTTGTATTTTTCGATAACATTTTCTTAAATAAAATATTTAATTATTATTTTAATTATTTTTTTAATACAGAGAGATTTAAATAAGTGGTAAAAAAATCAAATATATAACAAATAAATGTTCCCATTGGCTATAAAAAATGACTTTTCAACCTACCTGAATCGTTTTAAACGCTCTTTATTTCACCTTAAATAAGAATTCAAAAAGGCGAAACATGCCTCCCTCTTCATCTTCGTGAGGTAGGAGGGAGGAGCTTTGTTTTCAGATTTGTTTTCGCATACATGTTTAAAAGTTGAACCGCTCAAAAATAGAAAATAAAATAGTCAACAGAATGGAAAAGTGGTCAAAAAACATATATAACATTTTGAAGAGAAAATATAATGAAAGACTCTTTCCCCATAAGTTTCTTGTTTTAGGGAGGGAGTAGTAACGGGTTTCTCTCTATATATATGTATATACATATTTTAGGATTAGGTATCTCAGAAAAATGATTTTATGGGGGGGGGATATGTCACCTTTTGTGGTACTAGTACGGAACAACAAAAGAAGGCACTTATGCAGAAAAATGCAGTGCTCTTTGTAAAAATAGAATTAAAAAATTTTTGCAGAAAATTTGCATGAATTTTCAAAGGAGGTACCGTAATGAAGAGAATGAAGGAGAATGGTGCTGCATTCCATTAAAAGCAAAAAACAAAAGAAGGGGAAGCAAAAAAGAATAAAGGCACACTGTTGAATTCATGGAAAAGACTTCTATGGCCGAAATGGCCGAAACGAAAGTCAAAAATCTGAAACTGAAGATGAAGTTGATATTACTAACGTTGATACTGTTACTTCAGAAGTCGACATTGACAGTGTTGATACATCAAAAACTGTCAATGATGATGATGCGCCTGAAGTTGAAGAATTTGAAAGGCAAACACTAGCTGGCGCGAAAACATACAAACGATTTTACAG